>NC_056726.1:1709061177-1709218677 GCF_019279795.1 Protopterus annectens | reverse complement strand
CTATGTCATCAGTGCTGTTATATACATGGTGGATTGATAGATTGACAGGGTTTGTGTGGGCATGCATTTAGTGAATGACTTCACGACTGACAGTGATATATCTCTGATATACATCCCCACTGGCACACTATCCACAGACTGGCCACATGTTTGCCTGTTATGTTTTGTCTGTTCCCCAGACAGTTGGTCTCCTTGGTAAATCAGTCATGGACTCTGGGGAATGCAGTCAGTAAATACTCACATCTATTAGTATTACTGATGTCATATTCCTCATAAAGGATATGTTACAACAAACCCAGTAACATCTGCAACTGTCTCAATATGACAGCAATATGTGAAATCTACCCCTGTGTTTGTGCCTCTGTCCCTAAATGATGTCAGACTTTGTCCAGATGTCAATGAGGCTCAGACATATTTATTATCATTATTTCTTGCCTTCATTCCTGCTACCATCCCAGTGATGTAGTAGACCCATGGACATGGCAGGGATCAGGTCATAGATATGAGTCCTGAACCTGTACATTCTGAGGTGAACTGTAGATATGAGAGGCCGGTGTATGTCTGTCCATAGTTAGACTGTCAGGATTGTGTACAGATGTCACATGTACATTTTATTTGGGCTGTGTATGGACAGGGTGGATGTAAGTGTTATAGCTCCTTCTTTATCTGACTGTGCATGCAGCTCCAATTTCTGCTGATCTATTGGCTGTATGTGTTTGTAGGGGCAGACTGAGACATGTCCTGTACCAAGGTCAGGATTCAGACTATATTGAGAACTGGGACTGTATATGTAGGGCTAGTGTGTGAGTGGCAAACAATGATGCATTTGTTCACACAGTATACGCTACTGTTCACTTGACTTACCGGTATGTGACTGTGACTGTGGTGATATTGATTGTGGGTATGCACTTTCACATTGGTGTCTGTTTGTCAGTGCTGTTACATCCCTGTAGTGCCTGATATATTTGCAAATACATGCATAATTACCCATAGCAGATTTTCTAATTCAATTACTTGTGCTATTTCACTAAATATATGTTAGAGTACACAGGGGGGTGTTACTGCAGGAACTGTGTTAGCTTATCTACGTCAGTACTTCAGATACATCCCAATTTTCATGGCTTCCACCAACCCCTTTGTCAGCCTTGATCCAGATTCATTGCAGTAAGGGGTTCTGAGCATACCTGTCAACTGGCAGGATTGTTTCACGATGACCAGGTTTATTGTTCATATTTCTGGTGTGTTTTACAGATTATTCTCATTTCTCTGGAAATAGCTCCCAACTTGCAATTGTCTGCAAACTTTGTCAACCAGAGTCCCTTCATGTTGGCATAGACTTCAGAGAAGTTGATGTCAAACATGAGAGGTCCCAGGACAGAACCCTGTGAGACTCCACTTATGACTGCTCAGCAGTCTGACTTGGAGTCAGCTATTTCCACATTGTGAGTCCTGTCTCTGACCCAGTTTGTAACCCACCTAGTGATATAGGGGTAGATGCCTAGCTTAGTGGGTTTTTGCATGATTCCTGAGTGGGGAATGTTATCAAAGGCTTTGGCCAGATCAAGGTAGGCTGTATGTTCCACCTTGCCTTCATCCACAGCTCAGGTGACTGATGCCAAGAAGTTGACCAGGCTGATTGAGCAGCTATGACCTACCCTTCACAAACGTAAACTGTGTGGGATCCTGAGTCTCCAGATTCCCATATGTCTGTTTATTAGGTCATGATGATGCATTCCATAGCTTTACATAACAGACTTGTCAGCAATTGGGGAAGTAGTTCCCAGCGTCTGTAGTCGCACCCTCTTTGTGGAAAGGGGCAACTGCAGCAATGCACAATTCAGTAGGGACAAAGCCTGAGATGTGGGAGTGCTTGAACAGTGCACACAGGTGAGGTGCCAGGTAACTCTGTAGTTCATGTAGAACACAGCCAGGGATATTGTTAGGTCCAATAGAAGCTGTATTCTTGACGAGTGGTGTTTTAACCTGTGCAGCAGTAATACTGGGTGTTTGGCAGTGTACTGGTATTGTGATTGGTCCTTTTGGGGGGTAAAGTTTGCACTCAATATGTCAGCCAGTATATTGGCAATATTTGTTGTCTCGGCCTAGGAGGTACCATTGTCTAGTAGCTCAGAGCATATCTTGGTATTGCCATGGAGATTCTTAACATAACTGTATGAGGCCTTGTGGTTGCCTTTGCTATGTGCTCCAATTTTGTTTTCACAGCTAACTTTGTCACAGTAAGAGGTTTGGGCTATGGATCTCATGTACAACTGCAATACACACACACACACATATATATATATATATATATATATATATATATATATATATATATAAATAAATAAATATACCCCCTGCAACTTAATATACTAACTCCGAGATCGCACCACAGTGGAGTGAATGACAAAATAGTGAGTGCAGAGCTGAATGGAAATGTTGCTATTCTCTCCACTGTAGTGTAATCTTGGAGTTGGTATATTTAAGTGCAGGAGGTGTGGGGGGTGCAGGGGGCTTGCCCCCCCTGCATACACCTGTGTAAATCTTTTTTTTAAATATTTATTTATTTTTTTACTTTTGAGATTACGGAATCTCGAGATTCTGGTCTTAGGTATTCAGAGTCTCAAGATTCCGTAATTCGAGATTTAGTAGTGATCCTATATATATATATATATATATATATATATATATATATATATATGTATATATATATATATATATGTATACATTCATATATATATATATATATATATATATATATATATATATATATATATATATATATATGAATATGTCTATATATATATATGTGTGTGTGTTTGTGTGTGTGTGTGTGTGTGTGTGTGTGTGTGTGTGTGTGTGTGTGTGTGTGTGTGTTGATTTACTTTTCTATCTATACATGTATTTATAAATGTATATATTTTATATGTATATCTGCACATATATGTCATCTCCATACACATGTGCATTTATATATATATATATATATATATATATATATATATATATATATATATATATATATATACAAATCTGACTAATTCTACAAAATCTGTTCCCTACTGTTGAATGACTGTACTGAATGATATGTTTAAAAAACATCGTATACATGCACAGCTTAGATGGTTTAGTGGTAGATTGCTGTGGCTATGTTGTGTAGGGTCCTGGGTTCAAGACTTGCAAAGGCTGATTATTTTATTGATGGGTACAACACAGGCTGTTGGATACAGAGTGATTAAGGCACTTTTAAGCAGTTGTAAACAGGTTTGCATGGGTTTGAGTGGCAGTAAGCAATGCTAATGGACGGTTAACTATGCTGAGAAACAGTTAGCCTTAAAAGTGCTTAATCTGTGTAGGCATCACTTAACACTGCACAAATAGGCTTACTCCTGCTTACTAATGCTTATGCCTGCTTACTCCTTAGCAAATTTCTTTGAAAAAAAAGAAAAAGGGGTGATAGGAAAGTGGTAAAAAAGGGGGAACGAAGAGGGAAAAACAATATGAAAAATAGCTAGGGATGTGCAGGATAGGTGTAGGGAAGGTCCATAGCTGTGCATTTCTTCTACAACAACAGCTGTGCATCTATACTGAATTTGGAGGTACATTTGGACACTCAACCCCCTGAGAGAGGGGTGAGGACAACAATAACGTGTTGTGAAGCCAATTCGACCAGATTACATCTGTCCAGTGGACACGTGTGTGAAATGGACACCTATGTATGGGGCAACATTTTTTTTGGGGGACAGATTGCCCTTTTTTTCCTAAGGTGAGGGTGAAATGTTGGGGAAGGATAGTAGGTATATTTGGGGAGGTAAGTTGGGTAAGTAGACAGATAAGACAGGCAAGACAACATGCAGGGGCAGTATATGACACATGTGAGGGTAAACACCTTGGATGGGGGGTGTTTGGTAATCAGAAGCACACAATCCCCCAAATGGATACAGTGGGACTGAGGTCCCCACCCATGGGCAGTCACCACTGCACCTTCAAGGCCCCAAAGGTGGCTGCACTGGGCGTTGAGCAGGAAGGGCAGGCTGACCCTCTAAATGCACCATGTGGCCCTCACACTGGCATAGCAGACCTCCCAATTCTTTGCAGAGCTTGCTATGCACCAGACCCCAGACCTGGCTTCAGGTGACAGGGTCCTCTCTGTGCCCGTGCCTGGGAGGGGACAAGCCCCATACCCTGAGGCAGTTCCACCCAAAGGTGGTTCAGGACCAGCAGACAAGGAGGTCCTTGGGTGGGTCCCAGATGTGCTAGGTCCCAGTGCCATGGCCAGATGAGGTAGGAGAGGTGGATCCGCTGGGATTGGCCTTCCCAGATGTGCTATGGTGTGCAGTTTTAGAACATATGTTAGTTAGTAATGGTAAACATATTCCAGGATAAATTATAACAGCATGTATGAGTATTCCCATTAACCCAAAACAACAGCTTTGGAACATTTGCATAGCATACAGAACACATGCATATATGGAACCACAGTGGGCATTACACCAACATGCAGGTTACAATGATAGCAATGGGCCACCAATGATAATATTTGAAAAGGGAACATTAATTAGAAAACATTTCAACATTTGTAGAACAATAGGACACGTATCCCAATGGTAGGTTTCGTAAAATCATACCCATTCATTTATGTGTTCAGATTATTGGTAAAGATAAGATAGGGGAGAAAGAGAGATATCAATTAACAAATGTAGATTCTTGCAGTGATCGCAGCTGTAATGATCATTGCTCTAATCATTACTCTACATGTATTATTACAACAACCTATGGCCTTGGGTTAGGCAGTGGTATGTTTGTACACAGTGTATAATTACCGCCTTCTTATAGCTACTGTATACCTTCTATTACCTGGCAGACCTATGGAGGAGATTTCTAACATTACCTGACTGTTTCTACCCACATTCACATAGCCTGGGTTACATATGTGCACTCATACTGTGTGTTTGTGTGTGTGTGTGTGTGTGTGTGTGTGTGTGTGTGTGTGTGTGTGTGTGTGTGTGTGTGCATGCATGTGTGTGCATGTGTGTGTGTGTGTGTGTGTGTGTGTGTGTGTGTGTGTGTGTGTGTGTGTGTGTGTGTGTGCTACTGCCATACTCTGCCTTGATTTCTATTAGTCACTCTGGTTGTTTGCAGCAAGGACCAGTAGCTGTGACAGCATGATACTTTTGAACATTTCTTGGGGGAGATCACTTGATGTATGTACATATCTTGCTGTCATTTGCAGCCTTGGGGTTGGACCATGGGTGTTGGACATAGTATAACTACAGCCTTCTTATAGCTACTTTATACCTTCTCTTACCTGGCAGACCTGTGGAAGAAATTTCTGTTCACACTACCTGACTATTTATACACATATTCACAAAAATCCTATGTGAAATTGTGCATACAGCTTACTACCACTCCCGGGATTCAAACCGTGGCTGCTTGTGGAAATAATACAAGAAGTTTGCATTTCATCAGAACCAGATACTGTGGAACTGCTGTTTCTTCCTTGAATGTTTTCTGATTAATTCTCTCTTGGTTGTACAATCTGACCTTGGAATTATGACATTCTTATACATATATTCCTATACATACCTTTTGACATAGCACAGTGTGGAATACAGTAGTTAACAAGACATTACTATTCAGATATCAGATCTTGGTGCATTGTACATTTCATATCAGTTAATCTTGTGTCTTACAGAGGCACTAACTTTGTCAGATGAGGCTTGATTGTTTAATGTTTTCAGAGCTATAGTTGCTGTGCATAACCTGTACACATTTCAATTCATACACTACCAAAGTACACAGAACCAGTCCAGGGTTTTGAATTTTATTGACTGGCAGTTACAGTTTTATTTATTTATAACCTATATGAGACTATTACTGTAATATTGTCTGGTTTATTGAGTACAAACCATATCCATTTTAGTACTGCATGGTGGCATTCTACTCCTTTATATTTATTTGGTATGAATAATACAAGCTAGATTGTTACTCACCAGCCTTGAGATGCAGCCTTTGCAGCCTGCTTGCATGTGCTTCCTGGTTTGTAGCCCACTCAGCTAGAGCTATAAAGAAGATAGAGAAACATTTATGCATACGTATCCATCACATACACAGGCTGGACTTTGGTAAACAGTTATTTATATGAATACTTACACATGCCTGGGAAATCATTCCTCGGCCATGCATCTTGGACCCACTGGTCCAAGAGCTCCCTCTTCCTCTGCTTCAAGTCGACATAGTGGTCCCGGACCCTACTCAGCAGTCTGAGGGATGCCAGTGGCACTGGTAAGATCATGGGTGAGACTTTCCCAGGCCTCCACTTTGTATTAAAAGCCCTGGTACTGGTCCTGCAGCAGTCTCTCATCATGTTTTTTTTAGAAGGACCTACCATGTCCTTGGACTCCTGTATGCCCCAGCACTGTGCCTGAAAGTGCACACCCTCTCCAACACCAGCCATAGTGCCTACAGTGTGGAGCTACAACAAGTTATGAGCTGTATTCCCACCTGTGAGGTTTAAATATGGCCAATTTCCCACCTTTTGCTGTGACTGGACTGTTTTGAATATGCTAAGCTAAGCACCGCGCAAACCTGCTTAGCTGGTATGAGCACAGCTTAGAGGGATAGATGCTAAGCACTGCTTACCATAGGGCAAATCCACTTAACTACGCTAATTCTTGCTTAGAATTTATGTTTAAGCAATGCTTATACTGACTAAGTATAGCTGAGCACAAGTTAGCATTGTTCAGCTTTCCATTTAAAACTATCAGCATTGTGGGGTTGATTCCTCATAAATGACATATTATGATATGTATGTTTACCTTCCATTACACCCCCCATGTGCTTTCATTACAGTACATTATTTTGTGGTTATGCTGTATGGGACAATTGTGTTTATATGGGGGTTAAACATCTGTACTACACTGATACCTCACATTTGGACCTGCTACACTACCCTGGTTAACAAATATATATATATATATATATATATATATATATATATATATATATATATATATATATATTCTTCACTACCTACTGATAACAAAATATATTTTTGTGCTTTTTTAACAGCTATAAAAATGAAAGGGGACTCGAACTATGAATGCTTGCTCACTAAGTGAAAGCTCAAACCACTAGGCTATTTCACTTTACACTGCTTTGGTCATATATTTGTACTTAGCTTATTGAGATGTGTAAGCTGGGCTGAGCATAGCTGCATGATGCTCATTCCCACTCAGCTGCACTTAAACTTTATTGTGGACAGAAAAAAATACATATGAGTTTTATGTTCATTTACTGTAGAGGTTTTCACATTGCTTTCTGCACCATTATCTGTGTATTGCTCTTACAAACTTAGAAAGTTTATAGACTAACAGGCTTTAATGTAGCATGACTTTTCTAAAGGGTATGATGTCTGGAACTGAAATGTCTCTCATTATTTTCCACTTCACTGTTAATGTTTTTCCACTAATTTGCCAGATCATCATCGTACTCTGGACTGTGGACAATGAATTTGGGGCACAGATCTGCATACCTCTCAACTGTACAGATTTTCAGAGAATTTCCAGATTTTTGGCTCATATTTTTGGCCTGTTCCTCTTTTTTCTTGGCAAGTCACTGGGATGATCTCAGGATTGAAGTCACTAAATAATGACATACATTTCAGTTTCATACTTCAAATCCTTCAGAATGTTAAAATGGACCCTGTTACTCTCTAGCAACTTTCTTTTAGTTTATAAGATAAATATTTAAAATATGTCCCTATTTGTTCCCCCATTTTGTCGAGCTTTGTCCATAATTTTTGCATTAAGAGGTTGAGAGTTATGCAGATATGGACATTCTGCAAAAATGTGCATGGTTGAACTGTACAATGTGCATTTGCACACATTTCCTGCTTCAGCAGAATGCCGAAGTGCCGTACGGCACTTTAGCAATACAGGGAGTGTGTCACAGAAGCTGTGACACACCCCCTGTAATAGTTTCCTGTTTGCCGGTTTTATTTCAGTGTCCGCAGACACTGAAATGATTTATTTTACATTTCAGTGTCTGCAGACACTGAAATACTGCATAATATTAGAGCTACACTCTAATATTATGCCAGTATGCCTTAGAAAGTGCCATACGGCACTTTTTGAGATCAGGGGGTGTGTTTACTGTCCGTGAATGGCACAGACATGCCCCATGCACTCGTACATGGATTGTGTCCATGTAGAGCATATAGCAACACACCTTCATTAATAAACAAAGGTGCGCTGCTGCTCTACACAGGCATGATCCGCTACATGCAGGAATAGCACTATCCCTGCAAGGAGCTTAATGAATCCTGGGGATTATGTGTACAATCTTTATGGTGATCGCAATACAGTGAGGTTAGGGAATTAACTTTTTCCCACATAGTGTGATCTCAGAGTTGGTATATTTAATTTATGGGGGGTGTGGGGGGTTCAGGGAGCTTGACCCCCTGCAGAAACATAGTAAAAATTGTGTTTGTTAGTTTGGTGTTATTATAGGTGGAGAGGATGTTATTTACATGTGCTTTGTATTTTTTGATGTTGTGATGCAAAGTTTCAGTGCTCTGAGTTTTTGATGTTATGAGTTTTAGATGTTTTGGGTTTTCGTTGTTATGGTGCCAGTGTTTTGAGATTCGATGTTATGAGATTTAAATGTTTTGAAGGGGAACTATATATATATATATATATATATATATATATATATATATATATACATGGATTCACTTTATAATCTTGAAATACTGAAGGATTCACTTTATAATCTCGAAATACTGAAATATCGAATTTCAGTATTTTGAGACCATAAAGTCGAATGTTTAGGATAGCAAAAGTGCATAACCACGAATCCAGATATGTTGAATTTGCAGTTATGGTTTAACGATATGTGACGTAGAAAGTATTGGGTGGATGGTGTCCGGTTTAGTATGTGGATTTAGATGGAATTTAAGGTAAGTGATTATTTTGTAACGGTTTTTGGTAGGTGATTGAGTGTATGTGAGTATGTTTGGAAGTTGTATGTGTGAGTTAGGGTAGGCAGGTAAAAGAATGAGTGTTTAACTGTTGAATGTGGTAGTGTTTGTATATATGTGATGTGTGTGTGCGAGGGACTGTAGAATGTCTGGTTGTGAGTTTGCTGTCTTTTTCTGTTTGGTGCGATCTCGGAGTTAGCATATAAAAGTAGCAGAGGTGTGAGGGGTGCAGCCCCCCCCCTACATGGGGGGTGCAGGGTGGCTTGCACTCCTGCTTATTTGTAGTGTAGGTTTGTTAGTTTGTATTTTATGTTTGTGTGTGTTGTTTTTTTTTTTTTTGTAGTGTGGGTAGTGTGTTATATGTGTAGTGTGGTGTATGCTGTGTTTAACTTCATGAGTTTTACTTTCGTGGTTTGGGTGTTTCCGGTATTCTGCAGATTCAACTTTATGGTCTCGATATACTGAAATTCAAGTTTCACTATTTTGAAATTATAAAGTGAATCTATATATATATATATATATATATATATATATATATATATATATATATATATATTTTTTACATATATATATGTATTCTCGGGCTTCCTGTGGGATATAATTGGAATCCACAAATGCTATCCTGGTTTAGCCCCACTTTTATTTCCTATATTTGTAAACCCCTTTCCCATTACTTGGACAAACAAAATTGTCCTTTTTGCAAATTATTTGATAATTTACAGCTCTATACTATCTTACAACAGTATGCAAAAGTAATTACAACCTGATGTCTTCATACTGCCATTCTGCCTGGCTGAATATGTCTACCATTTAACATAAAGAAAGAAACCATGCCATTCTGTATGAAATGCATAAGTCAGAACTATACAAAAATGGAAATCAAACACTTCTCTAGCTAAGAATTGCAATAAAAGGAAACTCCAACTTCAAACACTTAGCCACCTGGCATGACCAAAGTTCTTATTTCTTTTTACACCTTGAACAAATAAAAACAGAACTTTTGTTCTGGGCAAGGGAAATCTCAAATATTGTTATTTGCTTGAATAGCAGAATTATTTTAATGTTCTGACCTATATATTGTGTTTGATGCACCCAGTCATGCCCTGCTAAAAACACATCAGTTCAGCACTTTGTGCTGGTGTATTTGGAAGCATTTTATATTTATTGATTTATGTGTGTGAACATTTTGTTTCATGGATCAGATTTTGTACCTTGCATAATTTTTCATATGATGAATTACTCATACTGACAAAATTAGATATAAACCATTATGTCATCTGTCAGATAGCCAGCTGGCTCACAGATGGAACCCAAGAAGTTAGGACAGGGGAGTCTACCTTCACAAAGAGGCCAGCCAATAACAGGGTCCTTCAAGACTGGTGCTGGGTCTGCTTCTTTTTTGGCAATGTTGAGTACCTCTGGCTGATCAAGTTTGCAGATGATTACAAACTAGGTGTGCTCATAGAATCCACCCCAAACACAAATACCCTCAACGAAGACTTGACACAGACTAATAACTGGTGCCTGCATCCTTTGTGAAGACAGTTAACCCAGGAAACTACCACAGTAATAATACATCCCTGAGAATAGACCCAGTGGTCAGGGATTTGGGAAGGCATGTAGACTGTAACCTGGCTGTTGATTATTGTTGTGTACAGTAGTATGAAAATCATTCTAGGTTGCACAAATTATAAGCAAGGTTATGGTATCTATGCCCAAGGATTACATTGTTCCACTGTTCTTGATTCTCATCTGAACAATCATTAGAGTATAACACCTCCTATAGTATGTACCAGATCAGGGATATGCAGCAAATGACTGTCCACAGCTGTTCCTCACAAAAAGAATACAGTTCATAAACAACATGTCTTCTACAAAATGCCTCAAAGTCCTATCTGTGTACGTGGTCTACTACAAACTGCTGAGTTTTTCTGCTTATATTTATTGATTACTAGTACAATAAATAACAAGATATTCATAATTAAATGGCATGCTCCAACTTGTGTAATTCCATTAAACTTAATGGTGCAGTTTTAAAATAAGAAGAAATAATTAACAATAAAGAACTATTTAAACTTTTCCCCAGGATTCATGGGCACTAAAACTCCGTGCAGGAACAGTGTAGCAGCTCCTGCATAGATTTGACCACCTAGCGATTCAGCAAACAGCTGATCCGGCGTGCATGAGCATGTCTATACTGTTCTTACATGGAAGACCTTGCGACATGCTAATTTGCTGGTGAAAACCATGCAAATTAGGTGAATTAGTGATTTAGGAAGCTTCAGGATCTCCATGCAGGAACACTGTCAGTGCAGAAATGTGTTCAGTTCCTGACTGAACACATTTCTACAAAAAAGAAAATAGAGGTAAAACAGCTCAAATAAAAGCATCATTCACACCTCTAGGCATGCCTATGGCCAAATATATGGCCATTGGCATGAATAAATGTTTAATTTTAATAAAAAATAATATTTTGTTTTTATGGTCGATCTTGGCTGTTAAAGCATTGATTAGTGGCATGCAAACATGATCATGCCAAAAATAAAAAACAAACATGTGAAAACCCAAGTTTAAGGGAAATCTGCATTTTGCCATTATAGTCTATGGCATGCAGAATCAAAACAATACCAGGGGACAGTAGCTTTCAAGGGTAAAGGCTCTCTGTCAGTGCAGTATCTATGGATAAGGCAGTGTGGTATGCAAATGAGGGGAATGTTACTGAATCACAAAATATTCTAAGTCCAAAACCTGCACCTAACCGTTTAGAAGCTAGAACACCATCGTGTAGGCAGGAGGAGCAACTAAAATGAAAAGGGGGTGTGTCATGCTTGTTGTAAGCACATTGGAGCACTGTTGCCCAGGTTTGCAATTAGCTAAGCCCAGCTAAGCAAGGCGGTGTGTCTCAGGCTGTATAGCTTTGTTTCACTGCCTATAGGGGTGTGTGTGGCGCGCACCTGGTCTTAAACTAAAGAAAACAGGAAATGGCAGCACTGTGTATATGTAAGCATGGGTGTGTGTCTGAGGCTGTATAGCATTGTTTATCTTGTCTAAACAGGTGTGTGCAGTGTGCACTGGGATTTAAATCACAAAATAAAAAAAAAAAACTGGTAATGGCAAGTGGAAGGACAAAAAAAGGGAAATAGCAGATTAGAGGCACTCAAATACAAGTAATAGAGCTGGCAGGTGGAATGTATCATACTCAGCCAATCACACAGGTGGCATCTAAGCACACCACTATCAACTAACAATGTTAACACCTTTCAGTCTGTTTTTCCCACAAACTGTACACCACCGGTGTACACAGATGGGGAAATTTTACCTGACAAAACTAACAAAATGTTAAGGGCTGCTGTCACTCTCATACATCAGTATGTGCAAGAGGCTGAAGGTGATGAAGAAGACAATGCCGACAGCCACCCCAGACTTATGAGGAGGAGGAGAAGAGTGTTAAGGCCCAGGGTAACCTACCAGGGGCTACATGATTTGGAGATAGTAGAGCACTACAGGGTGGACAGGGACATACTGCAGCAAATTGTGGAGCTGTGCCAGCCTCACTTCACATCCAGAACAAACAGAGGGGAACCCATCCTATGGATACCAAGGTATGTGTAGCTCTAAGAATACCAGCTACAGGTACTTTCCAAAGACCAACTGAGGATATCATGGGGGTCTCACAGGCATCTGCGTCCAGGATACTTCACCAGTTCTTGGATGCCATGTGACGACATACCGAGGAGCACATTAAATTTCCTACAACCTGTGAGGAGAGGACCTGCAATATCCGTCTCTTCCACTATGTAGCAGACTACCATAGACTGCATGCACTTCCACATCAAAGCACGACCTGTTAACTGGGGTAGGGGGCTACATAAACTACAAGGGATTCCACTCTATCAACTGCCAGGTCATGTGCGATGCCCAGGGCATTATCATGATTGTGTATGCTAGCTGCCTTGGAAGCTATAATGACTTCCACAGCTGGCATTCCCTCACAGCTGTATCAGTGGATTGCCAGGGGGGGCATCCCATATGGACACTTAGTGGGGGATGCTGGCTACGCACTGGAGCCATGGATGATGACAGCTATCAGAAATGCACACACACCCACACAAGAATGCCATAATGAGGCACATGCACAAACTAGGATCATTATAGAGCATGTGTTTGGGATGCTCAAGTCACGGTTCTGCTGCCTTGACATATCCGGTGGAGCCTTGCAGTACTCTCCAGCCAAGTATGCACAGAGTTGGTATATTTAATTTATGGGGGGTGTGGGGGGTTCAGGGAGCTTGACCCCCTGCAGAAACATAGTAAAAATTGTGTTTGTTAGTTTGGTGTTATTATAGGTGGAGAGGATGTTATTTACATGTGCTTTGTAGTTTTTGATGTTGTGATGCAAAAGTTTCAGTGTTCTGAGTTTTTGATGTTATGAGTTTTAGATGTTTTGGGTTTTCGTTGTTATGGTGCCAGTGTTTTGAGATTCGATGTTATGAGATTTAGATGTTTTGAAGGGGAACTAAATATATATATATATATATATATATATATATATATATATATATATATATATATATATATATATATATATATATATCTACATGGATTCACTTTATAATCTTGAAATACTGAAGGATTCACTTTATAATCTCGAAATACTGAAATATCGAATTTCAGTATTTTGAGACCATAAAGTCGAATGTTTAGGATAGCGAAAGTGCATAACCACGAATCCAGATATGTTGAATTTGCAGTTATGGTTTAACGATATGTGACGTAGAAAGTATTGGGTGGATGGTGTCCGGTTTAGTATGTGGTTAGATGGAATTTAAGGTAAGTGATTATTTTGTAACGGTTTTTGGTAGGTGATTGAGTGTATGTGAGTATGTTTGGAAGTTGTATGTGTGAGTTAGGGTAGGCAGGTAAAAGTATGAGTGTTTAACTGTTGAATGTGGTAGTGTTTGTATATATGTGATGTGTGTGTGCGAGGGACTGTAGAATGTCTGGTTGTGAGTTTGCTGTCTTTTTCTGTTTGGTGCGATCTCGGAGTTAGCATATAAAAGTAGCAGAGGTGTGAGGGGTGCAGCCCCCCCCCTACATGGGGGGTGCAGGGTGGCTTGCACTCCTGCTTATTTGTAGTGTAGGTTTGTTAGTTTGCATTTTATGTTTGTGTGTGTTGTTTTTTTTTTTTTTTGTAGTGTGGGTAGTGTATTATATGTGTAGTGTGGTGTATGCTGTGTTTAACTTCATGAGTTTTACTTTCGCGGTTTGGGTGTTTCCAGTATTCTGCAGATTCAACTTTATGGTCTCGATATACTGAAATTCAAGTTTCAGTATTTTGAAATTATAAAGTGAATCTATATATATATATATATTTATATATATATATATATATATATATATATATATATATATATTTACATATATATATGTATTCTCGGGCTTCCTGTGGGATATAATTGGAATCCACAAATGCTATCCTCGTTTAGCCCCACTTTTATTTCCTATATTTGTAAACCCCATTCCCATTACTTGGACAAACAAAATTGTCCTGTTTGCAAATGATTTGATAATTTACAGCTCTATACTATCTTACAACAGTATGCAAAAGTAATTAGAACCTGATGTCTTCAGACTGCCATTCTGCCTGGCTGAATATGTCTACCATTTAACATAAATAAAGAAACCATGCCATTCTGTATGAGATGCATAAGTCAGAACTATACAAAAATGGAAATCAAACACTTCTCTAGCTATGAATTGCAATAAAAGGAAACTCCAACTTCAAACACTTAGCCACCTGGCATGACCAAAGTTCTTATTTCTTTTTACACCTTGAACAAATAAAAACAGAACTTTTGTTCTGGGCAAGGGAAATCTCAAATATTGTTATTTGCTTGAATAGCAGAATTATTTTAATGTTCTGACCTATATATTGTGTTTGATGCACCCAGTCATGTCCTGCTAAAAACACATCAGTTCAGCACTTTGTGCTGGTGTATTTGGAAGGATTTTATATTTATTGATTTACGTGTGTGAACATTTTGTTTCATGGATCAGATTTTGTACCTTGCATAATTTTTCATATGATGAATTACTCATACTGACAAAATTAGATATAAACCATTATGTCATCTGTCAGATAGCCAGCTGGCTCACAGATGGAACCCAAGAAGTTAGGACAGGGGAGTCTACCTTCACAAAGAGGCCAGCCAATAACAGGGTCCTTCAAGACTGGTGCTGGGTCTGCTTCTTTTTTGGCAATGTTGAGTACCTCTGGCTGATCAAGTTTGCAGATGATTACAAACTAGGTGTGCTCATAGAATCCACCCCAAACACAAATACCCTCAACGAAGACTTGACACAGACTAATAACTGGTGCCTGCATCCTTTGTGAAGACAGTTAACCCAGGAAACTACCACACTAATAATACATCCCTGAGAGCAGACCCAGTGGTCAGGGATTTGGGAAGGCATGTAGACTGTAACCTGGCTGTTGATTATCGTTGTGTACAGTAGTATGAAAATCATTCTATGTTGCACAAATTATAAGCAAGGTTATGGTATCTATGCCCAAGGATTACATTGTTCCACTGTTCTTGATTCTCATCTGAACAATCATTAGAGTATAACACCTCCTATAGTATGTACCAGATCAGGGATATGCAGCAAATGACTGTCCACAGGTGTTCCTCACAAAAAGAATACAGTTCATAAACAACATGTCTTCTACAAAATGCCTCAAAGTCATATCTGTGTACATGGTCTACTACAAACTGCTGAGTTTTTCTGCTTATATTTATTGATTACTAGTACAATAAATAACAAGATATTCATAATTAAATGGCATGCTCCAACTTGTGTAATTCCATTAAACTTAATGGTGCAGTTTTAAAATAAGAAGAAATAATTAACAATAAAGAACTATTTAAACTTTTCCCCAGGATTCATGGGCACTAAAACTCCGTGCAGGAACAGTGTAGCAGCTCCTGCATAGATTTGACCACCTAGCGATTCAGCAAACAGCTGATCCGGCGTGCATGAGCATGTCTATACTGTTCTTGCATGGAAGACCTTGCGACATGCTAATTTGCTGGTGAAAACCATGCAAATTAGGTGAATAAGTGATTCAGGAAGCTTCAGGGTCTCCATGCAGGAACACTGTCAGTGCAGAAATGTGTTCAGTTCCTGACTGAACACATTTCTACAAAAAAGAAAATCGAGGCAAGACAGCTTAAATAAAAGCATCATTCACATCTCTAGGCATGCCTACGGCCAAATATATGGCCATTGGCATGAATAAATGTTTAATTTTAATAAAAAATAATATTTTGTTTTTATGGTCGATCTCGGCTGTTAAAGCATTGATTAGTGGCGTGCAAACACGATCATGCCAAAAATAAAAAAAACAAACATGTGAAAACCCAAGTTTAAGGGAAATCTGCATTTTGCCATTATAGTCTATGGCATGCAGAATCAAAACAATACCAGGGGACAGTAGCTTTCAAGGGTAAAGGCTCTCTGTCAGTGCAGTATCTATGGATAAGGCAGTGTGGTATGCAAATGAGGGGAATGTTACTGAATCACAAAATATTCTAAGTCCAAAACCTGCACCTAACCATTTAGAAGCTAGAACACCATCGTGTAGGCAGGAGGAGCAACTAAAATGAAAAGGGGGTGTGTCATGCTTGTTGTAAGCACATTGGAGCACTGTTGCCCAGGTTTGCAATTAGCTAAGCCCAGCTAAGCAAGGCGGTGTGTCTCAGGCTGTATAGCTTTGTTTCACTGCCTATAGGGGTGTGTGTGGCGCGCACCTGGTCTTAAACTAAAGAAAACAGGAAATGGCAGCACTGTGTATATGTAAGCATGGGGGTGTGTCTGAGGCTGTATAGCATTGTTTATCTTGCCTAAACAGGTGTGTGCAGTGTACACTGGGATTTAAATCACAAAATAAAAAAAAAAAACTGGTAATGGCAAGTGGAAGGACAAAAAAAGGGAAATAGCAGATTAGAGGCACTCAAATACAAGTAATAGAGCTGGCAGGTGGAATGTATCATACTCAGCCAATCACACAGGTGGCATCTAAGCACACCACTATCAACTAACTATGTAAACACCTTTCAGTCTGTTTTTCCTACAAACTGTACACCACCGGTGTACACAGATGGGGAAATTTTACCTGACAAAACTAACAAAATGTTAAGGGCTGCTGTCACTCTCATACATCAGTATGTGCAAGAGGCTGAAGGTGATGAAGAAGACAATGCCGACAGCCACCCCAGACTTATGAGGAGGAGGAGAAGAGTGTTAAGGCCCAGGGTAACCTACCAGGGGCTGCATGATTTGGAGATAGTAGAGCACTACAGGGTGGACAGGGACATACTGCAGCAAATTGTGGAGCTGTGCCAGCCTCACTTCACATCCAGAACAAACAGAGGGGAACCCATCCTATGGATACCAAGGTATGTGTAGCTCTAAGAATACCAGCTACAGGTACTTTCCAAAGACCAACTGAGGATATCATGGGGGTCTCACAGGCATCTGCGTCCAGGATACTTCACCAGTTCTTGGTTGCCATGTGACGACATACCGAGGAGCACATTAAATTTCCCACAACCTGTGAGGAGAGGACCTGCAATATCTGTCTCTTCCACTATGTAGCAGACTACCATAGACTGCATGCACTTCCACATCAAAGCATGACCTGTTAACTGGGGTAGGGGGCTACATAAACTACAAGGGATTCCACTCTATCAACTGCCAGGTCATGTGCGATGCCCAGGGCATTATCATGATTGTGTATGCTAGCTGCTTTGGAAGCTATAGTGACTTCCACATCTGGCATTCCTCACAGCTGTATCAGTGGATTGCCAGGGGGGGCATCCCATATGGACACTTAGTGGGGGATGCTGGCTACGCACTGGAGCCATGGATGATGACAGCCATCAGAAATGCACACACACCCACACAAGAATGCCATAATGAGGCACATGCACAAACCAGGATCATTATAGAGCATGTGTTTGGGATGCTCAAGTCACGGTTCTGCTGCCTTGACATATCCGGTGGAGCCTTGCAGTACTCTCCAGCCAAGTATGCACACATGTTCATAGTATGTGCCATGCTACATAACCTGATCCTGCAGAAACAGCTGCAGCAGGAACAAAATGGGGAAGGGCCACACAGCCCCCCACCAATGCCAAGGTCGCCACAGAGGGACTCGGAGGAGCTTCCTGAGCCTGTCCCTGTAGGCAGATGGCAGCATGCCCAGTATGCCCTGGCGTTGGCAAAGAGGCAAACCATAGCACATGCACTGACACTGTAGGGCCCCAAGGACTGACCTCTCTCTCTCTCTGAATCAGAAACACAGTAAAATGGATGCCAAACATCACACCACCTATACTTGACCATGTATAGACAGTGTATTGCATGCATCCGACATAGTCAGCCCTCAAACACCATCCTTAAAACAGCTTCAGGCATAAGGTAAACCAGTCTCTGTAACAAATAAATTAATGCAGTGGAAGTTTTTTGATAGCATATCTATGGTATTGATTGAGCATGCGAGGAAATGGGGTGGCTAACTGGGATAGCAGCAGACAACTGACAGCTCTGTGGGACAGCAGGATGTGTATCCCCAGTGCTGCCCTACACACACCATGCAGTACCTCCCTAGTTGACAAATACCACTGCAGTATATGTGGTGAGCCAAATAACTTGGGGGGGGGTCATAGATCACATGCATGGATGTCAAAGTGGGATTCCCATACCCACCATCAACTCCACACAGCAGATCAACTGTAGAAAACCATACAGAAATGCCTGGCAAAGGCCCCCACATGGCGACATTCATGAAATCCCCACCCACAGACTTTTACAACAGTGATATTACAGCAGGTCTGGCAGCGGCAGTATGGCTTTGAAAGGTAAGAAGTCTGAAACTACAAATGTCTATGTCAGAACAATCTGACCTGTGGTTGATACTGTTACGCCTGCAGTCTGAAAGATAGGGCACATCATTATGTTACATGGGACCAAAATGTTATGGAAATATCAGCACATTCTGTACAGATGCGTATTGTGTACAGTCGTGTCACCCCCTCATAGCTCATAGAAATGCAGTAACATGTTCCTAGACATAAGGAGCATCCAGCTGTCACCCAGACTGATGGTGCAATAGTAACACAAAGCAATCGTCAGTAACACCCACAGTCAACTTACTGGTGCCATCCCAGTGGTGTCTCCAGCCAGCAGCCTGCGAACATATGATCATCTGAATGCATTGCCCTGCTAGAGATGGCCTGCATATGTCACACCTGGCTGACAGGCCTCTGGCAAATCCCTATGCCTCACCCACAGTGTCCTTTAGGGAGTGTCATGGGGTCCATAATACCAACATAACACAGTCCACAAAATGCAAAGAAAGGCCATGCTGACAACTGCTAGGAACAAACCTGCCAGCCTCAGTGAACCAGAAATCAGGACAAAGCCATGAATAATGGATTGATGAAGGTCCAAAGAGAAGGACACCTGTGAGTACTGCTCTACTAATGTTATAAAGTTGATAGAATGATTTGTAGTAGCATGGAATGTCTGATGGGTATTAAGTCTGAAACTGCAAAGTCAACTGTTGGGAATATCTGACTTCAACCTTGAGTGTTACATTCTATTCAGATAGGCTCTTGCAGTGACCACTGTGATGCAATACAATTAACCCCACCACAAATGAACATGCACATAAAGCAATATGGCTATTAGTCATAGTTGTGTGCATGGTAACTTGCATGTCCACCACATGCTTGGTGTATTGCCAAACCACAACTGAACAATTCCATAGTCACCAGCTTCGGGCTGAGATCCCATATGCAGACCAGAGTGACCTATGCAGCTGTGGGAGAGAGGTATTGTCAGCAGACTCACATGTGCCCTTGGTAAAGGATGGATGCAGCATGTCTGCACATTTACAGTACAACACCCAATAGTACACAATTTGCTGTCCTTCACCATAGATTTGAACTTCTGTGCATTAGAAATCCCCATCCTCAGTTGCAATCTGACTTGGCACATGCATGTAAATACTGTACAGATACAAGTATGTCTCATGCAGTTGTCTACTAATCCCCAATGGGAAATGGGATCTTACCTGCACGCTCCTTGTCCATTGTGTGGGTGCCACCCACCTCCAGCAATTGGGGCTTTGTACCCTGGTGTTGTACTGTGATATGTGGCCTTAGCTTGGAAAAGAAATCCTCATTTGGTGTCAGTGGGGGCTGCATGGCTGGGCTCTTACCTGTGGTTGTGGGGTCCTTGGCCACGGTAGCAGCCCTTTGCCAGGCATGGCATATGAGATTGGTGGCATGATGCCCCACCTCCTCATATGTACATGCGTACAGGCCCACCTAATTTACCCTGTAGACAGGGTCATCCCACAGGGTGGTCCTCTTAAAAAGATGTTGCTGGCTTTGGCCCAACAATACTGTGTGGTTCTGTATTATGGCTTCCATTATCAGGTTGCATTTCTCTGGTGAAAAGGTTTCCCCCCAGTGATGTGACACTGCACCTGTTAAACACTAACAGGGAAACACATCACAGGACCCCATACATTTGGCAACAGTATGTGCAGTACCTGCACATGTACCTTGAATATGAGTAGCCAACACTCACAACCATACCAGTAGCCACCACTCGCAAGCACACCATACCCCTGTAATCTTTCAGTACAATATCAGCTTGCATTGCACTCCTGGCCCTGATGAGTCATATTCCCTGCAGTGAGGGCAAGTTATTTGCATAATCCATCATTCCTCATTCAGGTCTGTGTAAATGGATAACATTAGCCATCTTCCATGTGGATGCTGTGTGAATGTTGCTGTTGCTTGGTGTGACTACAGTGTGTAATGCAGCTGGGAGCACATGCCTGAGGTCATATATGATGCAGACAGGGATGATATGATGTCCCACGGATACTTACATTTATTGCCTTTCAGTAGGCAATATGTATCTGCTCACTGGTGATGAGAGGAGGGGTGTGGCTGCAGTACTTATCCACCTATACTGATGCTGAGCCAGGGGGATGTTTGCTTTAGCCCTATCTGCTTCAGGTTGCCTGTAGTTATGTTCTGTGTGTGTATGTGATCTGATTGGCCACCATTACAGGTTGGGTTGGTATGTTGCCTCCAAGAGTGCAGACATATGGGAAGATGGCCTTGTGATTGTCCGTGGTGGATGTCTCCAATTTGTACTCATAGATGGCCTTACAGTAATCCACCTGTGACCTTATATGCTTGTTTAGACAATGGCTGACTTGATGCTAGATTGGTTCCTGCCCCTACTTTGCCCTGTACAGCCACTATAGGGACCACGTCTGTGGTTTGTGTAATGGTGCTGTCCAGCAAAAGGGATTACTCTATGTTGGTGGAGGCAGGTATGACAAGTAAGATATTGCTGAGTCCATACAGCCATGTATGTGTTCAATCAGCTGTTTGCAGTGGGCATGACCACAAAGTCATAACACAGTTGGACAGTTCTCCAAGTTCTAATGATCATGCTTATTGTACTAACCATGGCTGTGTCAGGGCAATGCAACAACCAGTAGCTGCAGAAATGTCACTCTTTTGGGTGCACAGTAACTAAGATTACACATGTGTACAGCTGTTTTAACTTGCATCCCATCTTTGTTTTCATGAGGTGGACACATACACCTACTCATACTGACATGTGCATCGCTAATACCTCACATACATGCCTGTTCTATGTCAGCATGGCACACTAATTTCACACCCTTGCTGCGCAGTCATCCCTCTCAACCTGTTACAGCAGGACATCTGTAGGATGACATGCATACATGGGTGCAATGGGACAAAATCAGTGACAGTGTCTCAATATTGCTTTAACATACTTGAGTCATCCAATAGCACAGTAGCCTTTGCACTGACAGGCATCCCCTGGAGGATGTCCAACAGTAATATGGCAGGAAGAGAGGGGAAATGATAGGAGGGTGGTATTGAGGGTAAGAATTGTTAATGTTGCTAGTATGAGTGGTATAGGGACCAGGCTAGCTGATATGCTGGCCAGGGAATGGTTGATATATTGTGTGTGTGCAACAGACCACATGGAAGGGGATTATGGATGGGTGTATGGTAGGCAGGTCACAATTGTGCTATCAAGGTGTGGACTGGAGGTGGAAGGGGGTCATAGGGCTTCTGCTGAAGGAACAGTATGCCAAGAGTGTTTTTTGAGGATGACATAAGTGTCTGATAGAGTGATGTTTCTGAAGCTGTAAACTGATGGTGTAATGATGATGGTTGTTAGTGCATATGATATGCAAGTTGGTTGTGTGATGGATGAGAAAGAGAAATGTGATATCAGTTGGATGACGTGGTGATGACTGTACCCAAGGGTGACAGACTGGTCATTGCAGCAGATGTCAATGGGTATGTTGGTGAAGGGAACAGAGGGGATGGGGAATTGATGGGTATGTATGGTATTAAAAGGAGTGGAGACGGTGAGATGGTAGTGGATTTTGCAAAAAGGATGGACATGGCTGTGGTGAATACGCACTATAAAATGAGGGAGGAGCATAGGGTGACATACAAGAGTGGAGCAAGATGCACATAGGTGGAATATATCCAATGTAGGAGGGCCAGTTTGAAGGAGATTGGAATCTGTAAAGTGGTGACAGAGGAAAGTGTATTTAGGCAGCAGTGAATGTTGGTATGTGACATGACGGTGATCAAGATGAAGAGGAGGATGGGGGTAGCACCTAGGATCAAATGATGTGAATTGGAAAAGTGTGATTGTGAGGTGGAGTTTAGGGAAGAATTGAGACAGGCACTGGGTGGCAATGACAATCTAACAAATTTCTGGTTAAGTACAGAAGAGCTGGTAAGGGAGATAGCAGGATGGGTGCTTGGGGTGACGTGGATGGAGGAAGCAGTACAAGGACACATGTTGGTGGACTGAGGAAGTACTAGATAGTATACAGAGACAGAGGTTGGGGAAGAAGGAGTTGGATTGTTAGAGAGATGAGGAAAGTAGGCAGGAGAGATGATGTGCATGGCAAAGATAGAGGTTGCAAAGGCTGAGGATGTGCATATGAAGAGTTCAATGACAGATTGGACACTAAGGAGGGATGAAAGGAATTGTACCAATTGGCTGGACAGATGAACTGAGATAGAAAAGATGTGGAGCAGATAAGGGTGATAAAGGATGATGAGGTATATGTAATCACAAGCAAGGAGAGTGTGTTGAGCACATGGACAGTGTACTTTGAGAGGCTGATGAATGAAGAGAATAAGACAGAGACGGTTGGATGATGTGGGTATGGTGAATCAGGAAGTGCAATGGCTTAACAAGGAGGATCTAAGGATAGCTATGAAGATCATGAATACTGGCAAGCCTGTTGGCCCACATTACACACCAGTGGAAGCATGGGGTTGTTTAGGGGAAAGGGCAGGGGTGTGTTAGTCAGACTGTTTACTGATATCTTACGAAGTGTGAGGTTGCATGAGGAGTGCAGAGAAAGTGTTTGGGTACAGTGTTAAGAATGAGGGTGATATGCAGAGCTGTGATAACTACAGAGGGCTAACATTGACCGGTCACAGCATGAAGTCATGGGTAAGAGCAGTGGATGCTAGGTTACGCAGGGAGGTGAGGAGTACTGGTCAGCTGTATGGTGTCATGCGTGGAAAGGGCACTACCGATATGATGTTTGCTCTGAGACTGTTACTGGTGGAATACAGAGAAGGTCAGGAGTTGCACTGTGTTTCCCTGGACTTACAGAAAGCATATGACAGGTTACCTAGGCAAGGGTTGTGGTATTGTATGATGAAGTCATGAGTGGAACAGATATATATGTAAGAGTTGTACAGGATATGTACAAGGGTGGTGTGAAAGCATTGAGGTCTGCATTGGGATTGATGGATGTGTTTAAGGTGGAGGTGGGATGACATCAGGGATCAGCTG
The DNA here is from genome assembly GCF_019279795.1 of Protopterus annectens. Lineage (NCBI taxonomy): Eukaryota > Metazoa > Chordata > Ceratodontiformes > Protopteridae > Protopterus > Protopterus annectens. Next base: position 1,709,194,739 of record NC_056726.1, on the reverse strand, counting down.
TGAGCCCTTTCTGATTTGCAATGGTGATAGACAGGTTGACAGACAAGATCATACGGGAGTCCCCGTTGACTATATCCTTTGCAGGTGACATTGTGATCTGTATTGAGAGTAGACAACAGCTTTTGGAGACCCTGGAGGGGTGGACATATGCTCTTGAGAGGAGAGAAATGAAGGTCAGCAGCACTAGGACAGAATATCTGTGTGCAAATGAGAGGGAAGATAGCGAAATGTTGAGGATGGATGGAGTACAGTTAGCAAAGTTGGATGTGTTCAAATGATTGGGATCAACATTTCAGAGTAATGAGGACTATGGAGGACAGGTGAAGAAGAGAGTACAAGCAAGATGAAGAGGGTGGAGAAGAGTGTCAGGAGTGATATGTGACAGATTAGTACCAGTAAACATGATATGTAAGGTCTAAAAGGGGTAGTGAGACCACCTATGTTATATGGGTTGGAGACAGCCGCATTGACAAAAAGGCAGGGGTCAGAGCTGCTCATGGCAGAGTTACAGATGTTATGATTTGCACTGGATGTGACACAGATGCACAGGTTTAGATGTGTATATGACAGGCTCAGGCCATGTTGGACAGATATGAGACAGTGTTGGAGAGGCAGCATTACATCAATTTGGACATGTGCTGATGAGGGGTGCTGAGTATATTGTGAAAGGATGGTAAACCATAGCTGCCAGGTAAGAGGAAGAGAGGAAGGCCTCAGATAAGGTTTCTGGATGTGGTGAGAGAGGACATGCAGGTGGTTGGTGTGAGACAGCAAGATTCTGTGAACAGGCAGAAATGGCAACAGATGATCCAATGTGACAATCTCGAATGGGAAAAGCCAGAGGACAATGAAGGAAGATGTTCTAATGTCAGTCTTCACAGATTTGACAAGGACTAGACTGACATAACACAACTCTATGGGTAAATGACTACAAATATGAAGCACACATATGGTCAGTGTGCAGAACATTGGACAGATGAATGGTATGAGCTCAGTATATAACATGCAGTTCAACACACACATCTGCAGCAGTACTTTACTCTGCACATGTTCTGTATAGTTGTCATATTTACAAGGCAAAATGTGTATCATAGTTATATGTACAAGTAACATATGGATATGTACAACATCCAAGTAGCTGGCCTAGTCACTACAGACAGAGCCACATGCTATGGCCATCAGTGCTGCTCAGCAGTACATCAGTAAAGCAAGTCTTGCTGAGACATATGCTTTCAAACCCCTATTTTCCATTATTACAGAACACATACTGCATTCAATTACATGCTTACTTGTTTCACATACCTTTTTTTCTGGATATTTCACAGATATATGCTTTTTTATTTTTCTCCTTCAGCTTTGCACTGATGGACTGTCTATGACAGAGGTGATTTGAATAGATGGCAGCTTGTCTTTTATAGGTAATGCTCATGACCATCTGATGGCCTGAGCACCAATTGGTGTTACCCAGTTGCTGACTGCATGCAGAGCAGCTGTGTAGTTATTCCAATAGCCAATGTCATGGCAACACACTCCTATAATTGAGTAATCCATGTGGGCATTGGCCCTTTCCCTTACCTGTGAGGAAGAGATCCTGGAGGTGTGTGAGCTAATACCTCTTATAATAAGACCTGTGGAGACAAGTCAACTAAATAGTGTAGAAGATTCAAGACTTAGGGGCAGAATGTGAGTATTGCTGTGATATGTTTTGAATACTGGTTGTTTAGCAGGGTTTGTCTGAACATGCTACTTCTGCATGGGTTTCAGTCTGACAACGTTCTGTGTATGCATAGCTCTAAACTGTAGGGCTATACACATAATGGTCAGAGGTTTGCCTGTTATGTTTGGTCTGTTCCCCAGACAGGTGTTGCCCTTGGCAAATCAGTAGCATACTCTGGTGACTGCAATCAGTACATGCCAACATCCATTTGCGTTTCAGACTTTATATCCCTCAGAAAAGATATGTTACAACAAACCCTGTAACATCAGCAAATTTCTCAGTGTATAACAGCAATATTTCAAGTATGGCCATGTTTTTGGGCCTCTGTCCCAAATTATGTCAGGCTTGTTACAGATACCATAAAGTAGGAAGTTGAAAGGGAGGGTCTATCATTATTTTGTTCTGTCATTCCTGCTGAGGGGAAAAAGTGGACAACATGTAGGACTCTACATTCAAGAGGTTGGTGTATGGAGAATGCTCTTAGATGCCAATGCAACAATTTTATGTGGAGGAGAGTAGCAAGTGTTTTAAAAATAGGATGTTAGAACACGAGACATATTACTGATGAGGTAGAAGACAGTTCTATAGCTGTACATTTCAATAATTCTCGCCATGGTTGTAGTAGTCACGAAAAAACATTTGTTATGTACAGAATCAGTTTAAATTCTTAAATGTGATACTTTATCCCCTAGGTGGTTGAATGAGTGGTGTAATTGGAAGCTGTGTATATACATGTAATTAACTGTAGTGGGTTACAAGGTACTGCTTTGGAAAAGTCTGTTTCTCAGTTTGGTCAAACACTCATAAAAGAACAATTGCTATGTACAGAATCAATGTATGTTTTTAAATGTGATACTTTATCCCCTAGGGGGTTGAATGAGGAGTGTAATTGGAGGCTGTGTATTTAAATGTACTTAAGTGTTAATTGCTTTTTCTAATTAAGGCAAGTATTTATTGTAATGTGTTACTCCTTGAAGGCTTTGGCAAAGCCATCAGAGTAAAATAAACTTTTGTGAATTGCTGTCTGTTTGTATTTTTGTTTACTATCTTCATTCATTGTGGTTGTTTTGCTAATAGGTCACTGTATATGTCTGGTCAATGTGTATGGCCTATCATGGTTTTGTAGCAGCATACTGTTCACTTATTATTTGGACTGGGAGGGCAAATGTGAGTGTCATGGGTCCTTTCATATCCAACTGTGCATGCTGCCCCAGTTATGGGTGGTCTATCAGCAGCATCTGTTTGAATGGGCACTTAGAGACATGTATGCATATTATACACACGCACACACACACACACACACACACACACACACACACACACACACACACACACACACACACACACACACGCACACACATGCACACGCATACACACACAGACACACACACACACACACACACACACACACACACACACACACACACACACACACACACAGATGCACACACACACACACACACAAACAGACACACAGACACACACACACACACACACACACACACACACACACACACACACACACACACACACACACACACACACACACACATCAGTATTTCTTGGTAATATATCTATATATTGTTATACATATATATGTGTCTCCACACATATCTATTTATCTCTATATATATGTAAATATATTTTTTCATGTATATATTTGTAGATAACAATCATTCCTCACTGTACAGTGTGTCTTTCCTATTGTAAATGAAAAATAAGGAGGCAAATTCCCACCAGTACCAGAAACCAGAACACAAAACCAGGGCACAAAAGCAGAGGTTTAAATAATCGAGACTGTGGATCAGGCAAACAGCTGCTTATTAACCAAAAACATTGTGAAGAAGTCTCCGAAAGGAGACGAAAGCGCTAAGATTTTTTGTTTTATCTGTTTTGTGTGTAAATAAATCGATTATATAATTTCGCTGGTGGATTCTATCCTTTTGGAATTGTGTGGGAGGAAGTTGTATAAATACTTATCTCAAAGTATGTGTGTATGTCAGCTACTTGGGCAGGGACACGAAGTACTGGTTGGACAGAGAGGGTACTGGATGTTAGCTTGCCAGCTAGGCTAAGATCTGGACCCTATAGCTGTGCCAGTGGGGAGTCTTATTGTGGACCTGGAGAGCAAGGGATCAACCAGCCCCAGACTGACTGTGATCTCTGTGTGCTCTTAAGGGAAATTGCACTTTACATTGTGTATTTGTTATCCCTTTCTCCTATATGAGACGCCCTCTCTGGTGTTAGTGGTGAGGACTGAGGCTCCTTGACTGCTGGACCAGGGCACGGGCATCACATCTGTGATGCATTATGTTAGACTACCAGTCTGGATGTGTGTGCATCTTTTGTGAAAAAGGAGAGCTTCGAATGAGTATCTTTTGAGATTTAGACTTCTAGTGTTGAGCAGCATGACCCTCAGATTGCATTTGTTTGTAGCTGTTATATATTTAGGTATATTTATGTATATATATATATATATATATATATATATATATATATATATATGTGTGTGTGTGTGTGTGTGTGTATGTACTTACATACATACATACATATATATATATATATATATATATATATATATATTTTTTTTTTTTTTACATATATATCTCTATAGATATTTTTTATGTCTAGATTTGTCCATATATATGCATCAACATACATAAATACATGTATATATAGAAAACCTGACTGATTCTACATAATCTTTTCCCCACTGTTGAATGACTGTACTAACAGATATCAAAAAAGCCGGCACTGAAACTGATAAGAATCCACAAAAAGACAGACCAGCTCTCACGGTAGAAGCAAACAGTATTTAATCCTCCAGTAGAAACGAACAGTATTTAATCCTCCAGTAAAAACAAAGAGTGCCAAATACACACGATAGCTATAAAATCTTAAAACTTTTAAGCGCTTTTCATTTGTCATAAGACAAACTTCCTCAGAAAGTAGGAATGAACTCTGTAGCTGAACTTTTAAATAAGTAAGTGTGGGAAAAACACAGGACATTTAAAGTTGTACATACATATGAATAAAAACTTAAAAATGTATATTATCAACACTTTATAGACATATGTTGAATTGAAACTATACATAAATATAGGGATACTAGGTCACCCTTTAATAACCTATATATATAAGAACACCTATACCTCAAAATAACCTACCATTATTTTAAACAACATTATACATGTGTTAAAGTAAATTAAATTAAATTATCTTTGTAGACTCCTTAATTTGAGTATGCAAGAGATGGAACAAGACTCGTTCAAACCTGGAAAGTTGAAAGCATTCAACTTTACCTGCCATAACAGTTCTAATTCCTCCAGTTTGAACGAGGCAGGGCCACCCCTTCCATCCTGGATATATTGATCTATAACCAAAAATTTGAACTTGTGACCAGGAAATGAGTGGAGATGTTTAGCCAAAGCATTGTCAAGTTTATTGTGTGACAAAGCGTATTGATGTTCATAGACTCTATCCCTAAGCCGGCGCTCAGTTTTGCCTACATAGAATGCAAAACAATCAGAGCATTTGGCTAAATAAACTAAGAATTTGCTGTTACAGTTGAATTTTGATTTCAACTTATAACGATTGCCGTTAATGGTGAATTGATTAGTACAATCTATGTATCTGCAATAGTTACAATTTTCGCACTTAAACATGCCCGTTGTTCTAGGGATAGGCCTATTGCCACTCTCAAAGAAGTTTTTAATGTTTTTACCCTTATCAAAAATAAAATGTGGTTTTGAACCCAAGAAATCAAATTTAGATGCATTACTCCTAAACAGATCCCAGTTTTTAAATAAAATTCCTATAATAGACTTCGATTGAGAATTAAATGTTGTTATAAAAGAACTTTGAAAAGTTTGTTCTATACTTAAACTAGAAAATTCATGTACGGTAGAACTTTGCTCTTCAAAGGATACTTCATCAACCAACATATGGTTTGAATTAAGCAGTGGTTGAAACTGGTTAGATAATCTTTTAAATTTCACTTCTTCAATGAGTGTATCAACCAACGGCTCAGGGTAACCACGATGTAAAAACATGTGTTTCAAGAGGTTGCATTCATTAATAAAGTCATGTTGCAAACTACATATACGTGAATCCCTCACTAACTGGCCCTTTACGACCGATCTTTTTTGGTGAAAAGGGTGGCAACTCGAAAAATGTAAGAAAGAATTGGAATAAGTTGGTTTTCTGTATACCTGTGCAGTAAATACTGTTCGTTTCTACTGGAGGATTAAATACTGTTTGCTTCTACCGTGAGAGCTGGTCTGTCTTTTTGTGGATTTGTACTAACAGATATGTTTGGAGAAGCATAAGCATTTTGTAGAGCTTACATGGTGTGGTGGGACATTGCTTTGAGTATGGTGTACAAGGTCCTGGGTTTAAGACCTGGCAGGACTAATAATCTTGTTGCAAGGCAGAAGAGTTGCTGCTGGAGACAGAGGGATAAGACCAATATTGCAAAGAGGTCCCTATTTTGGGCCCATTGACCCCCATATTGACATCCTTTCAACCGATTTGTTACAGTAAGACGTTTGGTGTATGGATATGATGCACAACTCCAATACATATACAAGTAAACATATATATATATATATATATATATATATATATATATATATATATATATATACACACACACACATACACACACACACACACACACACACACACACACACACACGCACGCACGCACGCACACACACACACACACACACACACACACACACACACACACACACATTTATGTACATATATATGTATTGAGTCACTTTTCTATCTATACATGTATTTCTAAATGTATATATTTTATATGTATATCTCTACATGTATTTTGTATATATTTGTCCATATGTATATGCATCTCCATACACATATACATTTGTATATGTATATACAAAAACTTGACTAAGTGTACAGGATCTTTTCCGTACTGTTGAATGACTCTACTGAATGATACGTTTGAAATAACATCCCACATATCTTCACCTCAGATGGCTTAGTGGTTGACAGCTGTGGCTACGGTGTGCTGTGTCCTGGATTCAAGACTTGCAACGGCTCATTATTTTGTTGCTGGGCAGAACAAGGGCTGTTGATACAGAGTTACTAAGGCAGTTGTAAGCGGGTTTGCATGGGCTTGCACGGTGGTAAGCAATGCTAACTTACGGTTAACTATGCTTACACACAGTTAGCCCTTAAAGTGCTTAATCTGAGTTAGCTTGGCTTAGCACCGCACAAACACCCTTAGTCCCACTTAATACTGTTTACACCCACTTACCCCCATGCTAATTTCTTTAAAAGAAAAAAAAAAGGGGTGATAGGAAAGTGGTGAAAAAGACGACATGAAGAGGGAAAACAATATGAAAGATAGCTAGGGATGTGCATGACGGGTGTAGAGAAGGTTCATAGTTATCCATTTCTTCTACAGCAACAGCAGAAATGGTGGTATATTTGGACACTCAAACCCCTGAGAGACAATAATAATGTGTTGTTAAGCCAATTAGACCAGCTTACATTTGCCCAGTGGACATGTGTGCGAAATGGATAACTATGTATGGGGTGACATTTTTTGGAACAGACTGCCCTTATTTTTTTTTAAGGTAAGAGTGTGATGTTGGAGAAGGATAGTAGGTATATTTGGGGAGGTAGTTTGGGTAGGTAGACAGACAGGACAGGCAAGACAGCAGACAGGGGCGGTATATGACACATGTGGGGGTAAACACCTTAGACTGGGAGGGGTGGGTGGTAATCAGACACCCACAAGCCCCCAAATCAATACAGTGGGACTGAGGTCCCCACCCATGGGCTGTCACTACTGCATCTTCATGGCCGCAAAGGTGGCTGTGAGGGGGGCTGAGCAGGAGGGCAGGCTGACCCTCTAGATGTGCCATGCATCCCTAAAGCTGGCATAACAGATCTCCATATTTTTTGTCGAGCTCGCTATGCACCAGACCCCAGACCTGACTTCAGCTGACAGTATCCTGTCCATGCCTGCACCCAGGGGCGAGACAAGCCCCATCCCCTGAGGTGGTTTCACCCAAAGGTGGTGCAGGACTAGTGGATGAGGAGGTCCTGGGGTGGGTTCCAGATGTGCTGGGGCCTGGTGCCATGGCCGGATGAGGCAGGAGAGGCAGAACCGCTGGGATTGGCCTTCCCAGATGTGCTATGGTGTTGCAGTTGTAGAACATATGTTGGTTAGTCATGCAAAAGACATTCCAGGATTAGTTATAGCAGCATGCATGAATATTCCCATTAACCCAAAACAACAGATTTGAAATAGTTGCATAGCAAACAGAACACTAACATATATGAAGCCACAGTGGACATTATCACAGCATGCAAGTTACATTGATAGCAACAGGTCACCAATGATATTATTTGAACAGGGGACATAGATAGAAAAACATTTCAATATTTGTAGAACAATAGGACACATGTCCCAACAATAGGTTTAGTGAAAAACATACCCATTGATTTATGTGTTTAGATTATTGGTGTAGGTGAGGTGGGAGGGGAGAGATGTCAATTAACAACTGTATATGCTTGAAGTACTCACAAATTTAATGATCATTGCTCCAATCATTACTCTGCAGGTATTACCTCAATTTACATCAACCTATGGCCTTGGGTTGGTCAGTGGTATGTTTGTAGGCAGTGTATGATTACAGGCTTCTTACAGCTCATTTCTACCTTTTCTTACCTGCCAGACTTGTTGAGGAGATATCTGTTAACACTACCTGACTGTTTCTACACATTCACATAGTCAAAGTTACATATGTGCAGTCATAACTGTGTGTGCATGTGCTAGTGCCATAATCCACTTTGATTTGTATCGGTCACCCTGGGTGTTGGCCGCTGTGACCACTAGCTGTGACAGCGTGACCCTTGAGGGACATTTCTTGGGGGGACTACTTGGTGTACATACTTCTCTTGCTGTCATTTGCAGCCTTAGGGTTGGACAGCGGGTGTTGTACACAGTGTATAATTACAGGCATCTTACAGCTCATTTATACCTTTTCTTATCTGGCAGACCTGTGGAGGGAATTTCTGTTAACAATACCTGACTGTTTCTATACATATTCACATATTCTTGGATGAGATTATACATACAGCTAAATAGCACTCCCGGGATTTGAACCATGCCAGTTTGTGCAAAAAACAGAAGACAAAACAATGTTTCATCACAATGAGATACTGAGGAGCTGCTGTTCCTTTTTTGACTGTTTTCAGTATAATAGTGTGTTGTTTGGACAATCTCCCATGTAATTCTGATACTCATGCATGGCAGATGTTTGTTAATAATCTGTAGTCAGACCTGGACATATTACAGTATGGAAAACAATGGTTAACACCCATTACTATTCAGGGACCAGATCCTGGTGCATGGAACATTTCTTATAGCTAATTTGTTAATGTCAACATTACACATCTGGAACAGAGTCTTAATGGCTAACTGAAAGCAGCAGTATTTTAGAGCTCCATATAACTAGTTAAATAAGACATGAAAAAGTATTCTTTTTTTGTCAAAGTATAAAATCTTATAGATAAAGGACTAATTTACATAATTAGAAACTTTGGTGAAGTTTTACAAATAATTTCCTGTCAAAAAGCTTGGAAATATATTCACTTGTTAAAATGAGCAACTCAAAGAATTCTCACCAGGATGCTGCCTTAAAGAAGGAACTACAACAGATGGCATCTACCCTGCAGAAGTTGTCTTTGAAGATGAATAATTTTAAAGAGAACCTGGAAAATCTTAAAACAAGCAGCCCAGAACAGGCTGACACCCTCAAGGAAATGCTACAACAACACCAGACAAGGATAACAGGAATAGAGGTGTCTCTAAATGACTTAGAAAGCATACTTGAGGAAACACAGAAAGAACTGCTTCTTAAACAAAACACTTGTTTTTTTTTTAATAAAGTAGATGACTTGGAAAATAGGGAGAGGAGAAATCACATCAGGATTTTTGGATTACCTGAAAACACAGAAGGTGAAGATAGTATTTCCTTTTTATCAAGCTGGATCCATGACTTTTTAAATTTAAAAAAAGGACTTTCCTTTGGCATTGAAAGGGCACACAGAGCTCTTGGGAAACCTGCAACTAACTCAAACTCTCCTCCTAGGTCAATAATTATCAAATTTCTTTCATAGTTGGATAAGGAACTGATTTTAAGATCTGCTTAGAGGAAGGCACCTCTAAAATATAAACAGAGCCTGATAAGATTTGATAATGACTATTCATCTAGAATAATGGAACAAAGGAAGAAATGTGGCCAATGATAAAGATTCTGAAACAAAATAACATCAATGCACAACTTGCATATCCAGCTAAGATACGAATACTGCATGCCAACGAGATGAGGACTTTTATTGACTTAGACAAAGCCTCTTCATTTATAAAAACTAATAATGTGATTACTTTACCAGAAGATATGGATTAGATGTCACCTTCTCTCAAGAGAACAAAAGAAACAAATGTCTGGACAGATGTCAAAAAGAAGAAGCAAAAGACTGATACTGTTACAGCTAAATCTCTCAAAGCCCTAACATTACTTTAAAGGACCAATTTTACTGCTTGGAATTTTAAAACAAAGGAAATTAGCTACTGGAATCTTTATCAATATTTTTTGAAAATAGATGACACATGAGAGTTTTCACATTACTTCGGGTATGTAAAACAGGGTACTTTTCTTTCGCAGAAGGAGGGTTATATAGCACATAAAATATTTATACTGTAAATCAACATACATAGTATATGTGTATTTTCTCTTAATTTTATCTTTTCTTTCTCTCTTTTCTCATTATTTTAACTGCATCTTGTGTCCCTTTCTAAATTCTCTCCTATTTACAATACTAATATAAATAGCCACAGTGGTACACCGGTTGCATTGTTGCCTCACAGCAAGAGGTTTTCCCATTCGATTCTCAGCTAGTGTGCAGGGAGTGCCTTCTGTGTGGAGTCTGCATGTCCTCCCCACAGTCGAGTGGCCTCGAAAAGACATGCGTGAATGGGCGTGCTTTCGCTGAAGGTTGGGCGTTGGGCTGGCAACTCAGCACCATGAAAATCTACTACCAATCATTAGCGGACCGGAGTTCCGCTGTGGCAACCCCAAAAAAAGCCAAAAAGACAAATAAACATTACTATACTAATATAGTCTGTATATATTTAATAACTCACTATCTATACATAGATAAATAATAGTCTAAAATAATTTAGTTTTAAGGTAGACTAACTGGAATGCTGACCTTAATTAATTGTTATTAGAATATTTATTAGATTAATAATGGTCACTGTTATGCTTATTGGGAATGGGGACATGTTCGTGATCAACTCTGAAATGTTCCATTCATGTACATATGTCTTTTGAATTATTTCCTTTTACTATTAAGAAATACATAAAAAAAGGAGGGAAAAATGTACTGTTGATTAAGAGAAGTGAAGCTTTTTTCACATTCTGTTTGCATTGCCATAGCAACAGTAAACAATTGCTGCAGTTTCTAAGGACACTGTGAATCTGCGTAGTGCATTTAGCCTCACAGATAACAAATAATAAGAAAAAGTAATGTTGTTTAGTTATTAAAATGAAAAACAACCTAAACAAGGTAAAATAAATACATAATAGGATTATTATAGCAATAACCCACGCCTGGGTGTGGGTAATGCTGGATTTACCCACGGTTGGCGTGGTTTGGTCCCGAGGGTGAAGCCCAAGGGACCAAACAAAGCCAACCGTGGGTAAATACAGCATTACCCACACCCAGAAGTGGGTTATTGCTATTATACCATGACATTATTTAAGAAAATAAACTATTACTTTTCTTAAATAATGGCATAGTATAATGCCTGTTTACTGCCCTTCCGCAGATGTCTGGCATCCGCAGCAGTTTTGATGTACTGCGCGCCTGCGCAGTACATCAGAGCTGTGGGCAAAAGCAACGGAGAAAGCAAGATCTCTGTTGCTTTTTTTTACTGTTTTTGCTATGTTAAATGGGTTTAACATAGCGAGACAGTTTTAAAATAAGCAACGGAGATGTCCGCTGCTTATTTTAAAACTGTCTCGCCATGTTGAACCCATTTAACATAGCAAAACAGTAAAAAGCAACGGAGATCTTGCTTTCTCCGTGTTTTTAAACCTGTCTCGCTATGTTAAATGGGTTTAGCATAGCGAGACAGCTTTAAAATAAGCAACGGAGATCTCCGTTGCTTATTTTAAAGCTGTCTCGCTATGTTAAACCCATTTAACATAGCGAGACAGTGTTTTAAAAGTAGAGTTATACTAATGGAAAAACATCCGGGCAACCAAACCTTTTTCCATTAGTATAACTCAATTTACAATGTGCACGCTGGCCAATCAGCGTGCACGTTTTGGGGGGTCATGGTATAATTGTAAATATGTTATGATTTATCTTCATAGGATTACATATTCCTGGAAATAGAACTGAAATGTTCCCAAATTACATGTGCACTGAAATGTAGCTGCTTGATTAAAAAGTATTACTCACTTTAACATGCTGATTTCACAAGCTGTCTGCACTGTAAAAGTTACATTTTATATGTTACTTGAAATTGTCAGTCTCTAGAGCGCATGAAAAGATGCATATTACTTTTTGCAACATGTTATCTTTGCAGTTACCTCACACTCTCTACAAACTCATTTGGTAACTGACAGATATTCATTTAAAATATCCGTTTAAATATTAAATGTGCCCTTGAAATGCTATTGACATTTTGACAAAATATAATCTGAACTGTAAAATGAACGACTTGAAAGAAGTGAAGTAATGCATAGATTTCAAAGACAGTTCTTGACACTACAGTAAAAGTAAAAATATATATTCACAAGGAAGTATTAAAATGTTCTAGTATTCCAGTTAAAATAGCTTACTATCAGCATTTTGTGATATCAGAAAGTTTGAAGCGTTAGCAAATTACTATTCTTTGTCTTTATAATGATTATTAGACAGATGTTAGACTCTGCTTAGTTTAATGAATTGTGACATATGTTTATGAGGAAAAGTGGACTCAATTACTCACATTGGACTACACATTCCTGGAAACTCAACTGAAATGTCCCCAAATTACTTGTGAATTTAAATGAAACTGCCTGATTAATAAGCATAATTTACTTTAACAACCTGAATCCATAAGCTATCTGCTCTATATATGCTACATTATATATGTCACTTGCATATGACAGTCTCTAGAGTACACGAAAAAATACATATTATTTTTGCAACATGCTATATTTGCACTAACCGGGTCTATATTATAACATCAAATTTCTCTAACATTGAATGTTATAATATCAAACCCGTAATATCGAACGCTGAAAACAGCGAAGGTGCAGGACACCAAATTCTTTCCCAGGGAAATAATTCAGTTGGCCATTGCTGTGGCTTCGCTGTTTTCAGCATTCGATATGTTAGAGCGTTACAGGTCGGGTTCGGGTAAGTGTGCGATTGTGTGTAGGTTAGGGTTAGGGGCAGGATAGGTGAGTTAGGTTAGGGAGTGGGTCAGGTAAGTGTGCGGTTGTGTGGATGTTAGTGTTAGGGTGCAGGTTCAGGTAAGTGTGTGATTGTGTGTAGGGTAGGGTTAGGGGGCAGTTTAGGTGAGTTAAGATTAGGGCGTGGGTCAGGTAAGTGTGCGATTGTGTGTAGGTTAGGGTTAGGGGGCAGGTTAGGTGAGTTAGGGTTAGGGCGCGGGTGAGTGTGCGATAGTGACAGACCTTAGGATTAGGGTTGGGTTAAGGTAAGTGGATAGCTAGTACTGTATGTAAAGTTTAGTTTAGGTGTAGGATTTTAAGTGTATATGTGTGGATGGCTGTTTTTTGTGTGTGTTTGTGCTGTGTGTATGTTTCTCTGAACAGCAAATTTTTTCACTGGGAAAAAATTTGCTATTCTGACTGTTTGATATTTTCACACCGGTATTTAGGGTTCGATATAATAACATTTGATGTTAGAGAACTTCGATGTTATGATATAGACCCGCACTAACCATACATACTAAACTAACTCAATTGGCAACTGACAAGTTATTTATTTGAAACATCAGTCTAAATATTAATCATGCCCTTGAAATATTGATGCTGTTTTGACAAAACAAAACCTGAATTGAAAAAGGAATGATTTGAAGAAGTGAAGTGTTGTACAGATTTCAAAGACAGCTATTGACACTACAATATAAGTAGAAATGTATACATGTAAGGAAAAATTGAAATGCTTTATACATTTATTTAAAATAGCTTATTGTTAATGTTTGGCTTTATCAGAAAATTTAAAGAGCTAGGAAATTATTTCTAATTTGTCTTTATAATGTTTACTACCTGCGGTGGTGGTGCTGCGGTAGCGTTGTCGCTTCACAGTAAGATGCTGTCTGGTTCGATTCTCAGCTAGAGCGTCTTCTGTGTGAAGACATGCGCGAATGGGTGTACCTTCATTGAAGGTTGTGTGTCAGGGCTGGTAACTTGGTATGTAAAAATCAACTACCAATCATTAGTGCACTGGAGTTCTGCTGTGGCGACTCCTAACTGGGAAAAGCTAAAAGACACAACAACAACTAAAGTTATATTAGTCACTGACTTGTTTAATGGATTGAGAGTCATGTACAAGACGGACTACTGAGTGTTATTTCTGTTTACCTATGTTTACCTATGTTTGCTGAATTTCTTTTATTAGTAACTAGACACTCTGGCAATGTCCCTGTTCCAAACCTGATTAACCACTATCATTTACCCTTCTCTTACCTCACTATCCTTAACCGCTTTTTAACAAGGCGCCTCACCTTTGTAACTGACCTATGTTTTTTTTTATATGCTGCTGTTATTTTTTTCCCAAGATGTGATGTATCTTTATATTGTATTTAGAACTCGACTATCTTCCTTTTTTTGCATTAACAATGTTCATATGTCTGTTATGTACCTGGAACTTTTCTCCCAGGGCCTCCGCTGAAAATGGACATGTATCCAGTCGGACTCTCCCGGTTAACAAATGTAAAATAAAATAAATAAATAAATAAATAGTGCTGATTTAAAATAAGGGAAAGAAAGGGAAGAGAAATCTCTGTTTTTGGTCAAGGGAGGAGAGGGTTAAAAGTATTCTAACTGCCCCAAGAACTCTGTAAGATGCTCTAGATTCATAGGTTAGTACTAAGCTAAGTGCCCTTGCTAGCCATTTTAAGCCCAGCCAGTTATCCCTTGTGAGACTCAAACCCTGCACCTTGTGTTTATAAGGCAAACACCTTAACCATCAGGCCACCCTCCCAACCTATTTGATTAATACTTACCTAAGGTAAGTCTTGATTACCATATAGGTACCTTCACATTCATTCTAGACCTGATGTGATTGCCCATTTTGGAAGCAGGAGGTGCCCTATGCAGGATGGGAATTGTCAGGGTGATCATAGTTCATTCTTAGACTCTGCTTTGTAAATCTATAAATATGTAAAAGCACGGCACACTAGAATGTAGGGCACCTCTACTTTGAGTCAGGATACCACTGATAAGCCATGTATTTTCATAAGTGTAAGAAAATTAATATTTCATTGGTAATCACTCATTGTCTCATGTAGAGTCCGTTTAGTCAAATTAATTTAGTAATAATATATTTGTTGTTGGCTTATTTAATGTATGCTCCTATGTTGCATATAATTTATCCAAAATTACATATCTGACAATTCTGGGATCTCTTAAGGGTAACTAAATAGTGGATATTTTCTAAGTCAACATAATAATTGCTTACACTACTAACATTCCATCCTGATATATAAAATACTATAGAACAATAATAGAACAATATAGAATTTCATATGTCTTTTAAGAAAATTCTCCATATAATAATTTAACATATTGAGCTCAGTTGATATTTTTGGTTAAAGGTATGAGTGATAATCCAATAGATCTAGCTTTATCTATTGGATTAGGAATTACTTTCATTCCATGTTTAATGGGGACTTCATATTTACTTGTATTTGATACTTTAGAATTAATGTTTTATAGAAGTACTTTTTTAAAGCCTGACCAGAATTTTACCCTACTTATATTTAAAGAAGAAAGAACATTTAATTACACTCCCAAGTTTACACACATAAAAATAATATCCAGTGTTATCAGAGAATATGGTATAACTACTATAATCAAAATAAAAAAAAAGCAAAAAGTTTCTTCCAACAATAACTTGAAATGGATTTAGCATTCTTATCATTAAATACTAATGGCTTTAATAATGCAAATAAAAGGTCAAACTTACTAAAACATTTAAATCTAAATAAGGCACAAGTAGTATTTCTCCAGGAAATGCATTTTTAAGACTAATGATAGCTTTATTTGGAACCCTAAGGACTATACAGTCTTAGCTCAATCCTCCTATAGAACAAAGACAAAAGGAGTATTGATTCTCTGGAAGAAAAACATAATCTCTCCAAAAGTTATTTATAAATATGAAGTCAAAGAAGGTCTACTAGCATTTGTTATAATCAAATTTAATAACAGAATATGGACCTTAGCTAACCTATATTGGTTCCCAGGAATTGGAGCAGGAATGGTTAAAAGACACCTAGATTTTATGTTCAACAATTAGAAAGTAAATCTTATACTGGGAGGCGACTTTAATTGTACCTTAGAAGCTTCTGAAACCACCAAGAAGTCTTTTTGCATAGCAATTATTTCAAAATCCTTAAAAATGGATTGATTCATTTAATTTAATTGGCACTTTTAAAGTAAAAAATGATAAATCCTTATTATTTTCCCATAAAGACCCTAGATTTGGAACACAAACCAGAATAGACAAATTATTTATTGTTCAAGATTTACAAACAAAAATCCTCAACTTCTCAATAGTTCCATGCCCCTTCTCAGATCATGACTCTCTGATAATGAAGCTCCAAATAGAGTTTAAACCTTTAATCCTCTCAACTAGAATTCCATCATATATCACAAAAATTAAGGAAATCAGACCCTGGATGTTATCGGAACTGCAATTATTTCTTGAAATTAATCATACAACAAAAATCAGTAGAATCATGGTTTGGGACTCATTAAAAGCATATTTATTTGGTATGAACCTTAGCCAGTACAAACACAAAGTTAGAGAGAAGGAATCTGAATCATTAGATTTGCAAACCAGACTCTTGACAGCAAAATATAAAAAAAAGGTCAGAATTGTCCAGAAGTCAAAAAAGAAATAAAGGAATTAAATAAAAAATATAATGAAATTCTAACAGACAAAACTTGTCTAGCCTTTGAAAAAGTAAAAATAAACTCATTAGCCACCTTCCCAGATATCTACATAACTTATCTATAAGAATTAAAATACAATCTAAAGCAAATCACATTAGTAGTATATATCATGAAAAGAAAGGGAAAAAATTATCAGATATAGAAGACATCCTTGAAGCATTTCGGTTCCATTATATGGAACACTTCAAAAAAGATTGAGATACCAACCAAATAAACTTAGATACAAACCTTATCAATATAACAAAATTCCAGAAAACTTAAAAACTAGACCTACAAAAACATATATCCTACAAAGAACCTATTGACAAGATAAAAGAAAGTAAATCTAACACAGCTCCAGGGATAGATGGTATAATTACGGAAATTTACAAACTCTTCCCTTTAACAGTAATCTCCCTTTTTCATAAAACTTTGCTAGAAGTCCAGTCTGAAGCAAAATACCACTCTCATGGAAATATTCTCTCATAAGACCAATTCTAAAAGATAATAAACCATCAGACCTTTGCACCTCATACAGACCTATATCATTACTGAATAATGATTACAAAATATTCATGTCAATACTAGCGAACAGAATGAAAATCCCACTTTCAAAGACAATAAGGATCAAACTGTATTTTTATATAACAGGCAGACACATGATAATATTAAAAGGATACTTACACTTATAGATTATCTGAATAAAGAAGATAGAGAAACACTTGAAAAGCCTTTGATTCCCTCAACTGGGAATATCTATTTAAAACTCTAGCATTATTTGAATTTCCTCCTCCCTTCATCTTATTACTAAAAAAACATATATATTAATAACTTAGCCTACATTAAATTAGGTACTTTCACCTCAGAATCTATCCATATAACAAAAGGTACCAAACAAGGATGCCCCCCCTTTCTCCTATTTTATTTGCTTTGGCTATAGAAACATTTGCAGAAATAATATGCAATAATCCAAGAATAAAAGGAATAGAAGTCTATGACCAGTGCATATCTAAAATAATCCTTTTTGCTGCTATTTTATTAACCCTATCAAACTCCAGAGAGTCATTAGGAGATCTAGAAGAAGTAATGGAGAAATTTTATAAGATTTCAGGTCTACACTTTAATAGATCAAAATAAAAGTTTCTATTTTAAATAAGAAAAAATAACTACAAGTTACAGATAAATCTATCATAGGAAAACAAGAACTTACACTAAATTATTTAGGAAAAGTGCAAAAATATAAACAAAACAATATTAATAAATTATAAAAACATTATTGAAACAATAAAAACATATATAGAAAACTGAAACAAAATTATATTAACTTTTGAAGACAGATTGCAATTAATAAAAATGGTCTTACTGTCAAAAATACTATATGTAGCATTAGCAATACAGTTAATTCCTGAAAGATGCATTCTTAAAGAAATAAACTCATGTTTAATACAATTTTTATGGTATCGCAATAAGAATAGAGTTGCTCTAACTCATCACATTAGACCCTGGAAACAAGGAGTATTGAACTTCCCAGAAATAGAAACATATATAAAAGCATCTGTGCTTAAAACTACAATAGACCGGATAAACCCAAATTATTTTGCCAACTGGAAAGAATTAACAATGGCTATATTAACAAATTAATTTAATCTGTTAAAAAAATGAATAGCAGACAAATCAAACAAACCCTGGTACATACTATGCATAAGTATAGAATATAATATAACAAAACCTTCTAAAACAACACTGATTAATCATTACATCAATTCCTTTAGTAAACTTATCGATGCAAACATAGATCTAAAACTTTGGTTTGACCTTTTAACCCCATTTACCATCATTAAGAACTTTCCTCACAAAATATATATGGAAACAATAACCTCCTGGGAACAAAATTGATTCTTATGCTGGTTTCAATGTGTAAATAAAATAAATGTTTTACATATACATATGATAAAAACTACTTACAATATTCCAACACAGGACTGGTCAACCTTACAAAGCATTCTAATGTACACTCAAGATTTATGCAAATTAATTAGTAATTCCTCACTTAAAGATATGACAAATCTAATAAGTTTTCTGTATGAATTTATATATAATAGTCGTGAAAAGAAAAATTCCATTTCAAATCTATATAAAGAGTTAATAACATATAAAACAATTCCCAAACCATCATACTGGCAGTTCTTAACAAAAGGTCAGTCATTGCAGTTAACAAAAGAAACTAAAACTAACATTTTACTATCAGTTAATTACACATCTAACACACAGTACTGGAAAATATTTAACTGAAAATACTTACATAGAGCATTTTTAACACCAGATAGAATTAAAAAGATCAGTACTACTACAAATGTTTTTGCTGGAGGTATGAAAAGTCAAATAAAGCAGACTGGATTCATATTTTTTATGAATGTAATAAAATTAAATCATATTGGAATGAAATCAATCATTTTTACAAGCTTTATTTAATGAATCCTTTACCTTAACTATAGTATTGATAATTTTAAATGTAAATGCAGGTCCCTACCTGAATAAGACAGATATGTATTTGTTATGGACAATACTTGCTATATCTAGGAAATGTGTAACCAGAAGGTAGAATTCAAATACACCCCCAACCTTGGAAGAATTCTACACTTTACTGAAGACAACTGCATTATGGAAATAAAAATCAAAGAACTATGAATCTATCCCAGGCCATTGATAAATAATCCTTGGAAGAAAATTATATCTTTGTTGGACACTCTGCAATAATCGATATTGTATCTCTGATAACTGATCTGTTAATTCTATATTTAATAACATACAGTGTATATAACTGAAAGTTAGGCTATTGTAAATATTGCATATAATTGTTTAAAATGATATTTAAAACTATTATGTAAATGTTATTTTAAATGAAAATAAAAAAAATATTTGAGGGAACATTACACATCTACATTCAAACTACCATATACCAAAGTACAAACAACAGTCTGGTATCTAGAGTTTTATTGACAGGTACTGCTATGCTTTTACTGATATATGTCCTGCACATCAGTATTACTCTGTTATGTCTTGTTTATTCAGTACAAACAGTACACATTACTAACTACTGGCAGGTGGCATTCTACTACATTCTATTTATTTGTCCTGACTACTGCTAGCTAGATTACTACTTACCAACCTTGCGATGCTGGCATGGGCTTCCAAGTTTGTAGCCCTCTCTTCTGCAGCTGTACAGGAGATAGAGAAACATTTATGCATACCTTTCCATGTCATTCTTAGGCTGGACTCTGATACACAAGAACTGATAGTGGTACTTACACACTGTTGGGATATTCCACGCCTGAGCATCATGGACCCATTGCTCCATGAGGTCCCTCTTCTTTTGCTTCAAGTCAACATAGTGATTCCAGACCTGGTCACCAGTTCGAGGGATACCAGTTGCACTGGTGAGGTCACAAGCAAGACTATACCAGGCCTCCACTTTGTATTGGGAGCCCTGGTACTGGTCCTGCAGCAGTTGCCATTTATGTTTTTTTACAAAGAGTCCAATCATGACCCTGGACTCCAAAATGCACCAGTGTTGCACCTGAAAGTGCACACCTTCTCCAACATCAGCCATAGTGCCTGCAGTGATCAGCTACAACTGGTTAGTTCACACAGTGAAGAATATAATGAAGCCACATATGGATTTATGGTATTAGAACAAATTAAGTTTAATATTAGGGGGGGTCCTTGGGAAGATATGATTGAGTTTAGAGAGTTATGGTGGCAAATAACTCTCCAAGCAGACCAACCCCCAGGTTTAAATGAATATATTACCATTAAACCTTTATTAAAATTAAGGGCAGCTAAGCTTTAAAGTTTGAAGAAGTCATATATAAAGCGGCCACCAGGTGGCACCAGTTTACAAGGATTGTCAAGAAACTAGATTTAAAATAAACATATACAACATATTAAATGTATAAGTAATTAAAAATGTGAAGTTTTTTAAGTTTCAATTTTAAGTAACAAAAAGTTTTTATAATATTTATATACTGAATTTTATTATGGAAGAAAATTTTGTTATTTTTCTGTTGAAATGGCTTACGAGATGATGTCCCTTTTGCCAGTATTTTATGTGAATGGTTCTTTAAAATTTTATTCAATTAGTATAATAAGCATTCATTTACTTAATTGGTTTACTATAAATATGTTTTTTTCATTTGAAATGTTGATTATCTGAGGAAGTCTATGTAATAAGACGAAAATGCTATGGTGAATATTTAAGGAGTTATATGATTTTTACGTTGGCATGGTTTGAGTTTTTATATTTTGGACAATAAATTCGGTTGTGGAAAATATCCTGGCCTCTCATTTTGCACCTTGGAGAGTTTATTGGTTATATTTTGGTGCATTTTCTACTGTTTCGTTGATTTATTGTGACTGTGGGGTGGAGGAGAGATGGATATGTTACCAGCAACCGAAGTCAGGGGGTCGGACCAAAC
Organism: Protopterus annectens; assembly: GCF_019279795.1. Lineage (NCBI taxonomy): Eukaryota > Metazoa > Chordata > Ceratodontiformes > Protopteridae > Protopterus > Protopterus annectens. The sequence continues at coordinate 1,709,173,320 of NC_056726.1, read as the reverse complement.
AGGTCAAACTCACAAGCTTATTGGACAATTAACTGAATTGATTGACCTGTTGACTCCCCTTAGCCAATCGCTAGTAACAATTCATGGGAATTTGGCTCAGTGTCATGTACCAAGAACTGAAAGCTTAAGAAGGCAGGACGAACATCCGAGGGAGTTTATAGGCATTTTTCAGGACGTCAGCAAACCTAAGGAGTTTAATAGTCCTACCTTTGATCCAGCAAACACTCCCAAAGCTTTTCAAACTGGTGGTAATGAAACTAGAGATGGAAACCCTAGAAAGGAACTAGGAAAATGGACTCTAGAGCCAATCCAACAGGTACTGTTCACGTTAACGTTTTTAAAGAAACTAAGGATTGGCTGCAAGCTAAATATTCTTTTAAAACTAAAACTAATTTAGTTAAACACAATGGGACTGGTGTTTCTTATCGGGCTAAACTGGACAATTTGTATAAAAAGATGTACAAATACAAAACATATGCTATAGAAAATGAATATTTGAATGAATGCATTTTAAGGGAAGTAGTTCCCAAAGAACTTAGATTGTATAAATTTCCTAACAATGTGCAATGTGATTCTGAGTTTTACAATGAGCTTATTGAATTATTCAACAAATGTGGCTTGGGCATGTTGAGATTAATGATTAGAGAAAATATAAGGTGTCAGGAAATGTTACAAAAAGAAATAGAGGAGATAGACCAGTATATTAAGATGGACTTAATATTTAGCATTGAGGAGGAGAAGGCTAAATATTTTGGTCTAAGAGAAGAAACTGACAAAAAATGTGATAAATTGGTAAATAGGAAAATGAAAAAACTGGAAAGGGACATAAGGCAATATAATAACAAAATAAGTTATCCCAAACCTCAACACAAATATACCAGAACAGATGGATATAATAATGACTTTGTCCCTGAGGAAAATGAAGGGAATGTTAGTATGTGTTATGAAGATTGTCAGGAATATGATAGGGCGTAACCTCCTTTGCATAGATCAGAGAGATTGCTTAATAAGAAGCGTCAACAGGATACAAATTTTCAGATGAGAGGGGGGAGAAGGGGGAGGGGGAGATACTAAAGTACCACCACCCAGCCCACCCCTCCGTTAGTGAAAGTGAATATGAAATTTTGATTGATGGAAATAAGAATATATATAACAATATACAATTTTAGTAACACAGTGATAAAGAAGGAGCATTTCATATTACTTTCTAAAGGTTTTAAGTTCATCCCATACAAAAAGGGTGATATTTCCAGGAGTCTACTAGATATTAAGATGTTTTTGAGAAAGGTAAACTTAAACATCTTGTTACCAAAGAAACAGGATACAGGGATGGGGGAATTTAAACACAAAAGTACTTTTAATCCACCCTTACACCCTCAATTGAAAAATCTAGAAAGGGTGTTGGAACTTCAAATTAGGAAAGAACAGAACAAGATGTGGGGTAGGGGGAACCTAAGTAACGAAGAAAAGGAATTATTATATGAGTTGAAAGGAGATAGGAATCTTAGGGTTATGAAACCAGACAAAGGGGGTGGAGTGGTATTTATGGAAAATATAACATATGAAAGTAAGATGCATACTATACTATGGGATGATACCAGATATATGAATGTCTCCTTAAATGAGATAGACATTGCATATAGCAAAATAGATTATAGTTTAAAAGAAGTGTTATATGAGGAATTGATAGACCACAATACTTATCTTTATTTGAAGGTTGACAAACCTAAAACACCCACCATTTTTGGTATACCCAAGATCCATAAATGTGAAAGGGACCCCTCCCACTCAGACCCATTGTATCAGCAGAAGGGTCTAAAACTTATGGCATGGCTAAATATGTTGACCAAAAATTAAAAAATCTTTGGCTTAACAAAAACACAGTACTAAGAGACTCCTGGGATTTACTAAGAGATGTTTCAGATGAACTGTACAATGACAATCTTTTATTTGTTACAGTAGATATAATTGATCTTTTTTCATCCATACCCTACAAAGAATGGATGGAGATGTTGGAAGAAGTTGTCTACGATGATAAGATATTAACACAAAATGAAAAATTAGTTTGCACATGGTTAATGAATTTAATTTTAAAAAATAATTTCATATATTTTAATGGTGAATTTTACAAACAAATGCAGGGGGTAGCAATGGGAGCAGCTTGTGCTCCCACCTACGCCAAATTAGTTTTAATCAAGTGGGAAGAAAAATATATATTTAAAACAAATTTTAAAGATTGTTGGATATTATATCGTAGGTTTCTTGACGACATAGTGATCTTTTGGACTGCAGGTGAAGATAGATTGAAAGAATTTATGACCTACATTAACAACACAACCAAATTTTTAAAGTTTACGCATATTTCTGAACATAAATTGGTATATCTAGATATTGAAATATATAAAAAAGGCTCACATTTTGAAAGTAGGATATATAGAAAACCGACTTTTTGTAATTCCTTTCTACATTATGAAAGTGCACATCCTAAGAAGAACATTGTCAAGGGACAATTTGTGAGGGGTAGCAGAATGACAAGTGCAGAAAATTATTTTTTTAATGGAATGTGAGCTACTTCAAAGGATGTTTTTGGAGAGATTGTACCCATTGAATTTTATAACTAGGTTTAGAGAAGAAGTGGTTAAAGGAAGGTCAAACAAGTTTAAACCTATTATGAATAACAGGGATAATTTTGATAAAGTTAATAAAGACGATCAGGGGGAAAAATTTGAGCAAGCCTTAATATTGGAATATAATGGTGTAAACAATTATGTTAAAAGGATATTTTTGAAAGAATGGCAAAGATTCATGTCTATTTCTGACATAGGGAATCTGGCCAATATTTCACACAAAATAATTTATAAAAAGTCTAGCAGTATTAGGGGCATTTTAGAGAATAAATATGGAGGAATGATTAACAAGGGGAGACAGGGTACCTATAATGTGGCCGATGTAATCAATGTCCATATATTCTTAACATAGAGAGGTATTACTTTGTGAGTAGGAATAGGTGGATTTGCAATACAGAATATTATAATTGTGAATCCAAGGGGATAATATATTTAGCCATCTGTAAAATATGTGGGTCTTTTTATGTGGGCAAGTCCGAGAGGAAGCTTAAAAAAAGGATATATGAACACACCTATGAAATATTAGTAAGGAAATAAACTAATGCCCTATTTAAACACAGTGAAGAATGTAATGAAGCCACATATGGATTTATGGTATTAGAACAAGTTAAGTTTAATATTGGGGGGGTCCTTGGGAAGATATGATTGAGTTTAGAGAGTTATGGTGGCAAATAACTCTCCAAGCAGACCAACCCGCAGGTTTAAATGAATCTATTACCATTAAACCTTTATTAAAATTAAGGGCAGCTAAGCTTTAAAGTTTGAAGAAGTCATATGTAAAGCGGCCGCCAGATGGCACCAGTTTACAAGGATTGTCAAGAAACTAGATTTAAAATAAACATATACACATATTAAATGTATAAGTAATTAAAAATGTGAAGTTTTTAAAGTTTCAATTTTAAGTAACAAAAAGTTGTTATGATATTTATATATTGAATTTTATTATGGAAGAAAATTGTGTTATTTTTCTGTTGAAATGGCTTACGAGATGATGTCCCTTTTACCAGTATTTTATGTGAATGGTTCTTTAAAATTTTATTCAATTAGTATAATAAGCATTCATTAACTTAATTGGTTTACTATAAATATGTTTTTTTTTCATTTGAAATGTTGATTATCTGAGGAAGTCTATGTAATAAGATGAAAACGCTGTGGTGAATATTTAAGGCGTTAATGTTTTTTACGTTGGTGTGGTTTGAGTTTTTATATTTTGGACAATAAATTTGGTTGTGGAAAATATCCTGGCCTCTCATTTTGCACCTTGGAGAGTTTACTGGTTATATTTTGGTGCATTTTCCACTGTTTCATTGATTTATGGTTGTATTCCTGCTTGTGGGGTTTAAGCAGGGCTGGATTCCCACCCTTTGCTGTGATTGGTCTAATTTGAATATGCTGAGCTGAGCTAAGTGATGGGCAAACCCACTTAGCTGAGATAAGCATTGCTTACAGAAGTAGATACTAAGCACTGTTTAGCAATGTGCAAATTTGCTTAGATGTGCTAATTATTGGTAAACATAACCATTGGTGCCAGAAGCTGTTAAAGATGGGGGGGGGTGGTGACAGGGGCACTTAGTGAACTAAAAAGGGTAATTTTTTATAACTATTTGCTACCACAACATAGGTTCACTTGGAGGACATTTTAAGCTTAGCCAATTCCTTTTTGGTGCTTGAATTAACATTTTCTGATTGGTCTTAGCTATCCCCATGGCTGATAATTGGTATATTAGCCCTAGTGAGAACAACTGTGATCATACCATAGATAATTTGAGGGGGCCATGGAAGGGATGCAGCATTTAGGAAATGCCTTTATCCATTAGTGGCATGAGGGGATTTCCTGGAGTACATTTTCTATTACCCATCCTTAGATCCAGGTTGCATTTGAATATGGATGGATGAGCTTTGCTTTATTTTTATGGATAGTCTTTTCCAGAACAGTGGTAGTCTCTGTAATATATATCCATCTCTCCACAACATTCAGTTTAGATACCTGGACTGAGTATTTCTGATGCCATTTGACTTGCTGATGTCCAGTTGGTCTATCTGTATTATGTCGGAGGATGCTTTGTATGCCAGACATGTCACCTCTAAGCACTCTGTAGGATACTGAGTATAGCAATAAATCTTTGAGGTGGTCCATGCAAGACCTATTGTTTAGGACTTGTATCCTTTTAGTAAGGTATCTCTGAAGGTATTCCAATTGTTGCATGGGGCTGGACAGATACATGCCAAAGTGGACATTATACAAAATGATTGACATAATGAGAGTTTTGTAAAGGGGGACAACAACATCTCTAGATCTAGTCACAATCAATTTGTTTATAAGTTGTGCAATATAGAAAGGCTTTCTTATGATCTGGGCACGTTAGTCAAAAGTTAGGTCACTGTACACACAAGTTCCCAAATGCCAAACAATTGGATCAGTTCTCAGAGGGCATTGTCATGATTTTGACACCAGTTATTATTTGGGACAAACCTTCCTGCATGATGATTAAGTCATGTGAGGATTCAATAACTTCTCCTAGCTTGCAGTCATCTCAAACTTAGCTGGCCAAAGCTCTTTGGAATTTCCTTTTACTTTTGAGATGTACATGCCAAACAGAAAAAGTCTCAGCACCGAACCCTGGGGGACACCATTAGTGACTGGTCTCTTCCCCTGTTTTGATCTCTTGCATCCTGTGAGCCAAGTTGGCAATGCAGCTGGTAATATAAGTGTTTGTTTCTACATTATTAATATTTTGTACTACTCCCGAGTAGGGGATTGTGTCAAAAGGCTTGGCCAGGTCAAGGTAATGTGGTGTGAACTGTTTTACCTTCATCCATTGCTTTGATAACAAGAGTAAAGCTTAAAATTTGCCCATGATTTTGAACCTTTCACACTTTCCTCTGGGCTGTTTTCAAACCCATTTTTAGGGATATGCATACATGTATGCATTTATTGATTCACCTTCCTGATTGTATTAAATTATATTCCTCGTATAATACAGCACACTTGTTAGAGCACATTTAAAATTTATTGTTTAAACATTTTTTCCAGTAGGCAATGAAACAAAAATGCATTAACCAATAATGACAAAAATGCCCTATTCAGAACATTTTCATCATAAAGGTCTACTTCCACACACAACTGCATTTTAAATTTATTGTTTGAACATTTTTCCAGTAGGAAATGAAGCAAAATGCATGCACCAATAATGACAAAACTGCCCCATTCAGAACATTTCCATAATAACAGTCTACTTCTGCACACAATATACAAATACAGAATCACAATAGTGTAAGCCATAGGCATGTTGCACAGATTCTTGAACTTATTTTCAGTTGAGGGGAGGCAAAAGGCCAAAAACCAGGGACACATTTTAAACATTGCTTGTATAATTTTGTAAAGTTGTGTTATTACCATCCATTTCACTGCCAAGTCTTGAATCCAAAACCTTGTATACTACAGTCAGAGCAACATACCACCAAGCTAAACCAGCAGTTTCTTGAAAAACAGGAAGACAAACTTAAATGGCTATCATATCATTTAGTGAATTCATTTTTCACTTCTCACCATAGCTCTCAACCTCTTAGCACAGACATACAGAACAAAGACAATAATAGGGGGATACAGCCCAAAAATAGGGGCACAATTCAAATACTGGTTTTATAACCTTAGAAAATTGCTAGAATAAAAGGTTTTTTTTGTACCACTCCTGAAAACCAGAGGAACAGAACAAAAATGTGAGAGCATAAGTTCACAAGTGATGGTCGCCAGGGATTTTAGGCTCTTTTTACCTGTACCCAAGGTACAGGGTTTAAGCCTGAGTACCTCTAGCCACAAGATGTAGCCTGTTGGAGGCATTTTCACACACACTCTCTCTCTAAATCTATATAATGCTGAAGATGACCTTCTTCCTGCACTCAATTGCTGTTGCACTTACCTGACTTAAGCTCAAATATACATTCAGGCAAGGTTGGGCAGCTCCACTCTCTCTCTCTCTCTCTCTCTCTCTTCACATAGGTGTTGCACCTTAGCTGTGCACATGCTCAGGTTCCATGCATGCTGCAGCATGCTTGAATCCCTGGCTGTGAGACTATTTGAGCAGATGAATTGATTTTAAGTATTTCTTAATATCTGCTATTAATTGTATATAGGTGAATGTATGCCATTTTTATCTAAAACTCAGCTATCAAAACACAACTTGTTAGATTTCATTTCATCTAAACCGTCAAAGCTCACAAACAGAGCAAATGTTTCTTGCAAGGGAGGAAGCCCTTCTACAACCACATGTGGGTGATTGTGTCCCCCACACCCCCTAATATATATATAAAAACTCCACTCCACAGTCACGCAGTGAAAGAAAAGGAAAAAACACTGGAATTGGGTCACCAGCTTGCACAATCCTGCAAAGTATAATAAAGCAAAATGCAATATTAATTAAACATCTTCATGAGAATTCATACCAGTGATCAACATATCATTTTGTACTGTATAAAACATTCATTCTGCTTTTCTTGTGGGGATGCTGATTTAGATTAAATGAATTTTGAAAAGTTGTGTTTTGGTAAGTTGAGTTTTTGATAAAATAACATACACCCATATAGGCATGTATCCTTGTTTGCAAGTCCAAGCAGCCACATTTCACTTTCAAAGCAGCACCTCCATGTAACCGTGAGTACCGAAGCTGCAGAAACAGAGGATCTTCATGTCAAACTATTCTGTTTAAACACAAGCTGATATAAATTACTAGGCTGCATTTCTATGTTAAAGTGAGTCTTAGTATCTCAAGCACAGTAAATACCTATTTCTAAGTGAGCGAGTATTTTTCACTTGCATTATGGTCTTGATCAGACTGTTAGTATGCTTCAGTGCAAGGACAAGGCAGCCATTTAGGCCAAGACTGCATTATCTGACCATCATATACAACTGCAAGTGAAGAGTACACATTACGATAAACATCCCAATTGTAATTATTTGATACCTTTTAAACTACTCTCTTCACTGGGGAGAAATTACATTTATTTTGAAATCTATTTGTCTTCCACCACAGTACTTTTGTTTTTCATTTCCTCTGAACAACAGTGGAAGGTTTCACCCCTAGCAGCTCACATATCCCCTTAGGCTCCTTAACCCTACTGCCCACCAGTGTGGCAATTACACACACACACAAACTCACTGTCAATGCCTTACTAATCTTACATTCACACACACACACACACACACACACACACACACACACACACACACACACACACACACACACACACACACACACACACACACACACACACACACACACACACATCTCTCTCTCTAAATCTATATAATGCTGAAGACAGTACCTTCTTCTGGTGCAGCAGCTCTGCATAAAGAAACCCTTCTGCCCGAACAAGGAATTCGTGGCTCTGCAGTTGGAACTTAGACAATAAATCCTTCTGCCTGAAGCAGCTCACATAACAGTAATTAAATCCTGGGACAGAGGAATCCTGTATTCAAACATGTGCGTGGCATGCTGATGCAATTGCGCATGTGATGATGGGTTATTCGGGATGGTTGAACAGTCACAAGTGCTGCAAAAGTGTGGGGCCTCTCACTCTATGGTTCCAGCGCCCATGAACATAACAGTTTAGGTGCTGTTTACTCCGGGTAAGCATATTTGAACATCATTAAGCAATGCTCAGCTTTCATTTTATGGTATATCAGGATTGTGGGGTCAATTACTTCTTAATGCCATCTTATGATATAGCAATAACGCCTGGTGGTAATGCTACTTACCCACGGTTGGCGTGGTTTGGTCCCGAGGCTTCGAGGACCAAACAAAGCCAACCGTGGGTAAATTTAGCATTACCCACACCCAGAAGTGGGTTATTGCTATTATACCATGGTGTTAGTTTGCTTTGTATTATATTTATATTGTTGTTATTTGTGTTTTTGTTAGCTTTTTTTTGTATTCTTCCACTTTTTGTGAGATAAAATAGTCCACACTTTCAGTTTGTTTTTATTGTTTATTTCTGTTTTAATTTAAATACATGTTATTATTTAATTTTTCAGGAAATGTTAGGAAATAATTATATTAGTAGATATAGTTGTAAAGCTTTTGGTATGTCTTTATAGTTTTAAAGCTTTTGGTATGTCTTCTTGTTGTAGTTTCTTTTATATTTGTGTATTGGTTCTGTCTTGATGGTTGTCTATGTTCATATGCTGGCTTGAGTTCTTCTTAGTGTAGTATCTGTAATGAGAAATTGTGTTTATAGTTAATTTTATGTTTATATATTACATCGTATCTATCTATATCTATATCTATATATCTATATATATATATATATATATATATATATATATATATATGGTTTTAGTATAAATTTAGAGTTTACTTACTTATTTTGTTGGGTTTCTATATTGTAGATGTTTATTGTTCCATAGTTTATAATGTGTTGTTTGCCTTGTGGTTTTCTGGTTCATTTTCCAGGTATGGACGTTCTGTGTTATGGACTTTCATTTTTTTTTTCTTGGTCCGTTGTCTGTTGTGTTATTGATATTCTCTTCATGTATTGGATTTTTTGGTGTTTCTTGTGTTCCAGATATTATTTTTCCCCATGTTTTAAATTCATCTACTGAAGGTTGATAATACGATCTTAGTGATGCTTCACTTTTATGTCCTGTGACAGTCATTATTTGTCTTGCTTCCATCCCTGATTGTGAGAGTAATGTTACTGCTGTTGCTCTTAAGGAGTGGTTTGTGTATCTCTTTGATAGGTTTGCTTCTTTGCAGATTTGTGGTAACATGTTTGCAAGATAGTTTTTTCCCATTGGTTGTGTTGTGTACCATGTATCCATTTTGTCAAGTACATGTTGTGGATATTTTTTTGGGTGGAGGAACAGTTGTTTTGTATTAGGTGGCCTTTTTGTAAGTATTTTTGAAACTTTTACAGGACATGAAGGGTCTGTGCGGTTTTCAACATGAATCCTCTTAGCAAATGTTTTGTAACATCATAATGTTTTTGTGGTTTTTGTATGTTCGTTGAAATTTTTGTTACATATTCTGTGCCATCTGTATATTTGTTTATTGTAAAACTGTCTTCTGTGAGGTATCGTACTCCTTCATTCCCACGCCTTGCAAAGTGTAGCTGTATATCAAACCATACTTTTCTTACTAGTCCGTCTGCTGTGTTTGGGGAAAGTACTTGGCTGTTTCTTAGTTGTGTTATTTCTTGCATTGTGAGTGGCTGGTGGTGTTCTGCTGTATCTTTTCCTTGTCTTCTGTAATTTTTAATTACTGACTTAAATACGTTATTTGCATTTGTTAGAGCTGTATCTGTTATGATGTTAATCTTTCTATTGAATGGTGGGTTGTTTATATATCTGTTTAGTCCTGCACGTAAGGATACAAATGCACTTATTACGTATTCTTGTCCTTTTGTGTTTCGTACTGTAGCATAGAATTCTCTAAGTATTTTGTTTAATTTTTCTGGTGTAATAGTGTGGAAGTCTATGTTGTAGTGTTTTTGTTTTTTCCAGTTTTGAAATATGTTTATAGCCCACTGTGTTTGTTTTCTTGTACTTAATTCTTCTTTTTCTAATTCTAGTGTTTCTATTTCTTTAACAGTTTTTTCTGCATGTCTTTTATGTTTATGAGTGGAATAGGCTTTTAATGTTTTTTTACCTTTCTGAAGAGTATGGCTTGTCACACTGTTGTCTTCTATAAGGGCCTTGTTATGCTGCAGTAATTCCTGTTCTTGTGGTTGGAGAATTTTCTTGCTTGTTGATGGTTTCATTGAGGTTTGTGGTATGTTCTTAAATATTTCTTCTATTTCACTGTCACTTATTATTTCAAAGTTTAGTTCCATTTTTTTTTATTATTTTCTATCTATGGTGTCTCTTGTTTGGGTGTTTCTTCCTGTCTGAGTTTGTAGTCTTCGTGTTTAACAGGGCTCGTGCAGGTTTTTCAAGGGAGGTAATTAAAAGGGTAGGTGGTGCTTGTTATAAAATAGTTTTAGCAGTATAGACATTTATAAGGTGTAGTGATGTTATACTAGTTATGGGTATGTTGAAATGTGGTGTAGTGTTAATTTGTATTTATTTTTTTTAAATATGTACTTTTAGTAATTGGTCACTAGATGGTGGTGTTGTATGCGGTTTTATAAGATGTATGCGGTTTTAGAAAATGTATGCTGATGTGGACGTTTGGTATGGTGTGTGTTTTTTACTTTGCAAGGGATGTCTGGTGTGTTTTAATATGTATATTTTTGGAGTTGTGTGTGTATATGTATTGTAGGGAATATAGGTGAGTGAATGGTTTTATGACAATGCTTGGTTTTGTTGGGTTATAACTGGTGGTTATGTAGTGTGTGTGTGTGTGTGTGTGCTGTATTTGCGACTGTATGAGTTTTCATTTTGTTTGTGTTAGAGGTGAGGGAATGAGAAATAGTATATGGGTAATGTTTATTTTTGTGTGTTTTAGTTGAGTAGTTGGTGTTTTTTGCTTTTACATTTACCGTACATTTATTTTTGCTTCATGTCGGCGCAGCGGGATACATAACTGACCGGACTTCTTTACTTGTTTGTTGTCTGATTTAGTATGTGCACGCTGGTTGGATTAGCCAATCAGCGTGCACGTTTATCGTCTTTTCCGATGTTCGGATGGTATAATATATTTTAGTCCTGTTTCACATATGAAAATGAGTGGTCTGCATTAAGGCTTGAACCACGAATGCCTACATGTTAAGTGAAAGCTCTCACCACTACACTATTCTACTTTGACAGCTTTTGCTGTATATTTCTATTTAGCTCCTTTAGATGTTTACACTCTGCTATGCATAGCTGCACAGTGCGCACACCTTCTCAGCTATGCTTAAACATTATTGAGGACATAAAAAAAAGTTGATATGGTGTTCTATTTTTATTTTCCTTTATGGTATGTACATTGCTTTCTGCCTCTTAGGGCAGGACATCTGGACAAAGCGTGACCTGATGGGGGACCAATAGGGACAGATTTTAGATATTGCTCTTGCCAGCTTTGATTTGATAGAATAACAGGGTATTTGCATTGGCATGAGTATTCTGAAGCTTATAATGTCTGAGACTCGATTGTCTCTCATTATTTTCTGATTTTGGACTTTAATGATTTTACAATAATTTGGCAGACAACTATACATTTATTGAGAGTGGACCACAAATATGAGGCTAACATCTGGCATTCTGTGAAAATCTGTATGGATGAGGGGTATGTGTGTACATTTGCACACATTTCCTGCTTCTGCAGGATGCAGAAGTGCTGTACGGCACTTTAGCAATACAGGGGGTGTGTCACAGTAGCTGTGACATACCCCCCGCATTGCTTTCCTCTTGCCATTTTTATTTCAGTGTCTGCGGACACTGAAATTATTTATTTTACATTTTAATGTCCATGGACACTGAGATACTGGCATAGTATTAGAGCTAAGATCTAATATTATGCTAGTGCACTTAGAAAGTGCTGTATGGCACTTTCTGAGTGCAGGGGGAGTGTTTAGTGTCCGTGCACTGCTTGGACATTACTCCTGCTGTCGTTCTTGTTTCATGGTCATCTAATCTAGATAGCAGCGTGCCCTCATGAATATGCAGGGCGTGCTGCTGTCCTAGATGGCCACGGAATGCTCTGTGCAAGAATAACACTATTCTTGCATGGAGCTTGATGAATCCCAGGGTTTATATATATGTAACAAAATACAAATTCTGACATTTTATACCTAGATATTTAGGACCAATAGATATAAACAGTTTAAATGATTTATTCTTTTAATTCTTATGAGAGATACAATAATGATCCACAGAAAATATTTTTTATTTTATTTTTGTCAGTAGTTTGTCTGTATGTTTTATTTCTTATTTTTATCTTCAATTTATTTATTTGATTACTATATGTAGACATTAAAGAAATTCTATAAAATGTTTTTTTTTTTAATTCCAATTTCTGGTAATAACATGTTTTGCTATTGCATGAGCAAGCCAGAAAAGTGGGCTTGTACTCATAGTCCAGGTCTTCGTAAGTTTGTAAAAGTGTATCTCTCAGCTGTCCAGATTTTCATAGAATGTCCAGATTTTTGCCTCATAATTTATGGTTTTCTGGAAAATTTCTGACAAATCACCATTAACTGAAAGTCACAAATTATGATATACATTTGAGTTTCAGATTTCATATCCTTCAGAAAACACACGATGACACAAAACTATTTATTCTAGCAAAAATGTGGGTGAGTAAGAACAATATTTAAAAATTGTCCCTGCTTTTGTGCCTTTGTCCCCCATTACTGTTAGCTTTGTCCAGATGTCTTACACTTAAAGGTTGAGAGGTATAGCAGGAATATGCAGACAGTGATACTCCATGGATATGTGGATATGTAAATAGTCAATGAAACACAGGTGCAATGAATACAGAAATGAGAAACAATTTCTGTAATTACACCCACTTTTCATAGAAGTATAAATTGATTAAAGTTTGTCTTTTCATAAGTGGGAATTATTTTGTGGAATTGTAAGTGGTATATGCCATAGTATATCATGGGTAAGTGCAACTGAGTGCAGCCATGCTTTAAGCATTTTAGAAAATCTGTGAACTGCATAGCAGCTAAGATTTAAAAAAAAAAAAAAAAAGACATGTAACTTTTTCATGTAGGGGGTATCCTTTTGTTGCTACCCTGATGGTTTCAGACTGAAAAATGGGAAGACATAACAAAGAGGTAAACAGAGAAGTGAAACATCAAGAGGGTTTGAGCTGGACGAGGTGAGAGGAGGTGGGCAGTATGTTTTTGTCAGGGATAGATGCCTCCCTTATTTTTACAAAAGTTTTTTATAAGAGGGTAGTGTGGGAAATGAGTAAGTAAGGGCCTAGTACAGAGCCCCGAGGGACACCTTGACTGTAACCAAGGATTATACCTGTCCAGTTTTTTTGTGATACTTGCCCTGTCCTATTCGTAAGCCATCCAGCTATCCATCTTATCAACAGTACATCAATACCTAGTTGTACTAATTTATTGAGCAGTGTTTTGTGCATGACCCTGTCAAATGCTGAAGTTAAATCTATATAAATCACATCACAGCACAATTTTTCAATCATAGCTGTTATTATATTGTTATAGAACATCATATTACAGGTGGTAATAGATCTATTTTCAACATATGCATGCTGATATATGGTTTCAAGTCCCAACCTATCCAGTTCTGACAATAACTTATTCAGTATTTCCTTCTCCGTTATTTTTCCACAACATGAAAGTAGACTTAAGGGTCTATATGATTCTGGGTTTGTCCTACTCCCCTTTCCCTTAAAGACAGGTTTAATAAGTGCATGTCTCCAATCTTGAGGAATCTCCCCATATTTATATGACCTAGTGAATAATAGAATGGTATAGAGTGATGCCCTGTTGCAGACAGTGGCATACCAGTTCTAACCACTGGCATGTGCCAGCATGAAGATGAGATTTATTGTCTGATGGTACTGAGGTGGTGGTTGAAATATCACAGCACCTACGTGTGTGTGTGTGTGTGTGTGCGTGTGCGTGCATGTGTGTGTGTGTGTGTGTGTGTGTGTGTGTGTGTGTGTGTGTGTGTGTGTGTGTGTGTGTGTGCGTTTGTGTGTGTTTACGTCTACGTATTATGAAGCCTTACCCACCCAGTATAGTTCCCATTTCCCTAAGTTACAAGATCTGCCAATGTAATTCATGTTAGAAGTACCTTTGGACTAGCTTCAGTCCTGTAAGCTCTATAGCACATGTGATAACTGCATAGTACTATCATACAAATAACTAGATAGGTAGAGGTTCTAATCACAGTCCTGGCATATGTAACAAGGCTGTCTCGTTGCCCTGCACTGTGAAATCCTGCGTAGGTGGAACACTAAAGTGCTTTCCGCTGCACTAGTGTATGTTAGAGTTGCATTTAATCTGTCCTCCAAACTGAAGACTCTTTCCCCTTTCACTGTATGAGTGCACACTACTGGTACCCCCCATTTCTCTCTTCCTATAGTACTCCTAGGTCAATTACTTAAAACTACTTTCTCTTGGAAAAAGTTTACCTATGTACCTGCAGCTCATACTTCTTTTGTTTTTCCCTGCAGAAGTGGTGGTCATTTTCATCACTCTGTACTAGATTAGTAGTATAACATTTGTAGTTATTACGTAAATACTGCACCACACTAACCTGCAATTAACTTAGCTTGGTTTTCCTGTTTTCTTTTTCGCAGCTGGCTTAGTCCAGTTTTTCTGACTCATCCTTGCATTACTTTGTGTCTATCCCTTCCCCCACCTTGAACCTGCACACCTCCCCACCCACTTCTGTTTAATTACAGAGGTATCAAAAAAGTCATGTAGAAAGGCATCATCATACTCCTAAAGTTGTTGTACATTTAAGTGCATCCTGGTGTTTCCCTCCTTGCTGCAAAGTTAAAGAATAACATCCTGCTAACCTGGAGACTCCCCTGAAGTTGACTCCTTGCCTGGCTTCATAAAGCTTGTACTCCTAAAGTTTTAGTACTTGTATGTTGCAAAATTCCTTTTACTACCTTTCTTTAGTGCCTATAACTGCTTGTTAACCCTCCTATGTGAGATTTAGTAGCCTAATGCAGACCCAAAGCCACTTCTTCCCTCCACCCTTTTGTCCCCTTATCCTATATCTTATCCCTTTGCCTACATCCACCCAGCTGCTATTACTCCCCTGACCACTAAGTGGCAGTCTTTACCTACACTATATTCTAGCATTAAAACTAAATATCCCTCAGGTCCTACACCCATTCTTTGGCATTTCAGTACAATTCTAATCCCCCTCTCTGCACATGAGAACCTCATACTCGCTTTATTAAATCATCTACACATATCTGATAAGCCACATGCTCTAGTGAGCTAAACCTCACCACAACAATAAATAGAATATGTTGGAGGGATATATTCCTGTCACAGAGACTCTCCATGCTTTGGAACAAAATTCCAAATTACATCAGGCAGAGCCCCTCACTAACACTCTTCAAGAGAAACCCTGACGAGTGGATGGGTAACAGAAACTACACCCATGGGATCACTTCACTGACTCTGCTTGACAGAGGATCAGTTTATAAATGCGGCGGCGAAAGCTGACACACTCACTCTGGCTAGGCTTATAAATGCCCTCGGGCAGATAGCCTAGTACCTACCTATGAACCTATATACTCTGCTCCTCAGTTATCACTTTAGTTACTTCTGTATTATTTCAAACACGAAAGACAGCTGATTGTCTTTTGACTGAACTTACCTTACTGCTCTTGCCCACTCCATTCATCCTGCAGGCTCACTCCACTCCCCTACCCTACTCCCAATTCCCATCCACCCCCAGGGCACCAATCCTTATACTGCTAGAAGCCACACCCCACCTCACATCAACTAATAGCTCAACATATCTTGTTATATACTCAACCATCTGTTACTAATTTACTCACCTTCCACTATCTATACTTTCCTCATTAAACAAACCCACCTCATATTTGCCCTTCTGTAACCCCTTATTTTCTCATTACTTACATTCCTACATTCTCTCATTATGTCTCTAATGTCCTCCTCTTGCCCATAATTCTTTCCACTTTACTTTTATCTCATAGCCTCACAGGCTATGAATACCTAAGCTACTTTCAATTTCAACACTCCCTTAAACAAACTTCCCCTTTCTATCTATCAACCTAACAAACTGTGACTCCACTCAGCCCTATAAGCTCTGTGGCATGTGCAATAACTGTTACACAGACCTGGTAAATGTGTACATATACAGCTGTACCACAGCTCTGACACAGTCAATGTGTTTCCTCCTCATTGGTAATGTCTGCAGGGCCACATCCTGTAGACACACAGACACCTGGCACACAAACAGAATACAGCATGTCAGACTACATTCATTCAGTGGTACTAACAGAAATAATGCATCATGGCTAATAAGGTATATACACTTTTATGTGTACCCATGACAAATGTAAGCAGACAGCACCTGACACAGCACTACATAGCTACGCTGTACTATACTCACCCTGTGCATCAGACCCATATTAGCAAGTACCTGCATCAATGGTATGGATGATAGAGATGTGGCACAGGTATCATCATATGCACAGGGTGTAATGTGAGTTTGCCAGAGGCCAAGGCTTGGCCATATGATTGACATCATGTGTGTCTGTTTGGAGGGGTATTCTATAAATGGGATGTTCAGAGGTGCTGTGTGTATCTGGAGATGACCTGCCTGTGATACAGATATGTGTGTGTATGTATGCACCCAGTCACTCCATGAGGCTGCCCTACACAGGGGTATGTTGGACCTCTGTGGACTGTACATGGCAGGGTGTACAGTTCTCCATCTCTGGCCACGAACACAGGAACTGGTCCTGCCAAGGGTCTCACTGGTGCCACCAGGCTCAAGGCCAGATACAGTACTGCTTCCTGATGATGACTGCTGTTGGCTAGATCTGTATCCCTGATGGGACTGGCCAGGACCACGTGCCCATGGCCTGCTCCATTGTGGTGTGGACAGCACCCATAGACACTCAGCTGATGTTGGTGCTGACACCCATCTCCTACCACACGCTCTAGCACAGACATGTCATGGTCAAGGATTGCCAAGGTCTCACTCCACCATCTATTCATGATGTCAGTAGTTTGATGTGTGGTCTCAACAAGGTCATGTATGTCACCATGTAAGCCAGGAAGAGTTGCATCCAAGACCCTGAGTATGTGTCTGGTATTGCATTCACTACATGCCTGTGCATCCATGACAGCCTGAAGCATGTGTCTGGTGACATCTACTGTGGCACTTGCGATGGTGGCTTGACAGGCAGCAGTCCTCCTTTGAGCACCCCTGTCCATGCATCTGTGTGGGACCTTCCCTGCACTCTGGCTATGGCTATTGGCTACACTCATATTTGCCTTAGTCACCACACTAGCCTGTTCCATGGTACCACCTGCCAAATGTCCATTATCTGTGGCTGCTGGGGACGGGGTATGTATGGGCATTGTGACTGTGTGCAGGGACATTGTGGATGACTGAGGGATGCCAACTGATGGCACAGACTTAGCCCATGACAACCCCACCTGTGCCCCACTATGATCACCATCATTGTCAGAGTCTGCGGAGACACTGACATCAGATTCTGAGCTGGAAGGGCCACGACCATCATGTCCACATGTGAGAGGAAGATAACATATGTAAATTAATACCTGCACTATAAGGTTTGTTGTACACATGCACAGACACACACACACACACACACACACACACACACACACACACACACACACACACACACACACATACACACATACAAGTGAGGTGGCACAAAGGCATTACACAGACCTTACAATAGCCAACTGGGGACATTCACGACAAAGTCAGACCACAACATACACACTCTGGACAGGCCATCAACATCTTTCAGAGCAGCCCTTTCCACTTAATGTGACTACTAATATACACCTCTGGGATATGTGATTAGTGTTACTAGGTGATGGACCTTCACCTAGCACACACTGCAGCCATGTACACATTATTGCTGTTCACCTGTATAGCACAGTGGGAACTCTTACAGAACATACCTCTCAACTGTGCAGAAATCTGCTGAATGTTTAGATGTGTGGCTCATATTTGTGGCCTGTTCCTCATAAATCCTGTGTTTGAGACATTACTGGGATGATCTGAGGACTGGTGTCACTATTTAATGATATAATTTGAGTTTCACACTTTAAAACTGCAGGAAATGTATATTAAAACAAAACGGGTTACTCTAGCAACCTTCAAAGCTTGCAGTGGATATAATAAGTGTACACACCCCTGTTAACTTGCCAGGTTCTTCTGATATATAACAAGACCACATAAATCATGTCATAATGTTCATAGGTTCATAGGTTCATACTAGGCTATCTGCCCTAGGGCATTTATAAGCCTAGCAAGAGTGTGTTTGGCTTTCACCACCCATTTTAAATTAATTTTGCTATGTCCTTTTTCGAGGTTAGTATACTGTGCCTCTGTCTAACAGTGACACAGAAGTGATACCCAGGGAAAACCTATGATCTCCCATCCACTCATCAAGATTCCTCTTGAAGAGAGTCAATGAGGGACTCTGCCTAACCTGGACTGGGATTTTATTCCAGAGTGAAGGGAGCCTCTAGGTTATGAATCTGTCCCTCCAGCATGTCATATTTATTTTAGTGCTGAGGTTCAAGTCTCTTGAGCGCGTAGCTCGATGGGATTTGGATTTTCTGAGGTGCAGCATGTCCATTAATTCCGGGTTGGACATGGCTTTATACGTCAGGCACAGATTGCCTCTGAGCAGGCGGTATGCCACTGAGTAGAGCTGGAGTTTCTTTAACCGGGCAGCATTGGCATCTGTTTGAGCTCTTTGATCCTCTTGGTGAGGTACTTTTGGGGTCTTTCCAGTTGCTGCAGGTGTCTGGTAAGGTATATCCCAAAAGGGGCATTGTACTCAATTATGGGCCTGATGAGGGATGAGTAAAGAGGCACGATGACCTCCCCTGATCTAGATGTGAATCCCTTCATGATTAGGTGGGCTATATAAAATGTTTTTCTAACCACTTTGGCCACATGGTTGTCAAATGAGAGATTGCTATCAACTTGGGTCCCCAGGTCCCTAATTACTTCTTCCATACTTAATGGATTACCACCTATGTGGTAATTTGTGGGCACTTTGTTTTTGCCAAAGGGGATGACTATACACTTTTTGGCATTTAGCTTGAGGCCATGGCTCTGGCACCAGTTGTCTGTTTCTATGAGGCCCTTTTGGAGGATGCTTGTGTCGGCTGGAGAGTCGATTATGGCACCCAGTTTGCAGTCATCTGCAAACTTGGTCAGCCACACTCCTTCCGTGTTGGCCTGTACCTCCGAGAAATATATACCGAACAAGAGAGGTCCCAGGACTGAGCCTTGTGGGACACCACTTGTAACTGGTTTGGAGTCTGACATGGCTCCAGCAATTCTAGCCATGTGGTTCTGTCCTTGAGCCAGTTTGCAACCCATCTAGTAACATAGGGGTTTATATTTAAGCTGGTGAGCTTATCTATAATGCCCGAGTGGGGTATTGTATCGAAGGCTTTTGTGAGGTCCAGGTAGGCTGTGTGGACCACCTTCCCCTCATCAATGGCCTTGGTGACTGTTTCAAAGAAATCAACCAGGTTTAGAAGGCAGGATCTGCCCTTAACAAAGCTGAACTGAGTAGGATCCAGTGTCTGTAGGTCCCCAATATCTTTATTTATGAGGTCCATGATGATCCTTTCCATAGCTTTGCAGACCAAGCTAGTCAGGCTTATGGGGCGATAGTTTCCAGGATCCATTGAGGCACCACCTTTGTGGAGAGGGACCACTGTTGCTGTACGCCACTCTTTGGGTACATATCCTGTAGTTAGGCTGAGATTGAACAGTAGTTTTATGTTTGGGTTTAGCTCTTCCTGGAGTTCATGTAGGATGTAGCCCGGGACACCGTCTGGTCTCATTGATTCTGTGTTTTTTGCTTTGGAGAGGGCGGCTCTTACCTGAGAATCTGAGATGTCAGGAGGGCAGCACTCTGCTGGGATAGATATTTGCCCTTTTGGTGGGGAGGGGGGGGTTGCGCTGAACTTGTCAGCTAGGATGTTGGCAATGTCTGTGGGTTTGGTGTATTTTTTGTCATTTTGGACTAATTCTGAGCATATCTGGAAATTCCCACCCGGGTTCCTAACATAACTAAAGAAAGCCTTGTGGTTATCCTTAGTGTCCTGTGCAATTTTTCTCTTGAAGCTGGCCTTAGACGATTTTATGAGTGCCCGTAGTATTTTGCTAATACTGATCCGAGATGCCTTCCCTTTTTGGGATTTTACTCTATCATGTAGTAACTTCCTCCTTCTATTGTATAGTTTGTTTATGGCTGGGGTCCACCAGACAGGACGCCTGCCTTTGGAGGATTGGGTCTTGGTTTTATTTGGGATTGCATGATCCATGCATTCCTGAAGGTGTTCATAGAATGCGTTTATAAAGGATTCTGTGGTCTGGGCCGTATTTTCAACAGGCCCTGGGGCTTGAAAGGATTCCACCTTGGTTTTGAGGAGTGTGAAATTTGCTTTAGAGAACTTTTTCACTGTGGTTTTCTGGGCAGGGGGTGGGGTCGGGATGTGAATATCCAGTGAGATTAGTTTATGGTCTGATCTTACCAGTGAGGGATACACTTCTGGTCTGGAGCATAGAGTCCTCATGTTGGTGATGATCAGGTCCAGTATGTTTTCCCCTCTTGTGGAAGTGGTAACAAGTTGTTCCATAGCATTTGAGTTTATAAATTTTAGGAACCTTTGGGCTAGGGTGTTGGAGCTAGAGTAATGCTCCCAGTCTGTTTGGGTAGTTGAAGTCGCTCAATATAATGGTGTTTGGAGAGACCTTCATATTTTCCAGTGTTCTGAGGAAGGCCAAGTGGGGTTCCTGGGTTTGGGAGGGTGGTCTGTAGTAGGCAATAAACTGGAAGGCAGTTTTACCCACTGTTAGTTGCACATGGATAGTCTCTGATGCTTCGTGATGTGCCACCAACCTGGAGGTGTGGGTATCTTTGACGACTATTGATACTCTCCCTCCTTTTTTGGTTTGGTCCAAGTTTTGGGGCCAAAAAGCATGGTATGAGGTATAACCTGGTAGTGCTGGGGTGCTCTCAGGAGCCTTGAACCAGATTTCTGTTACTGCACAGATATCGATGTTCTCCATGCTAAGGAGAGTTTTGAGTGCATGCATCTTAAGGTTTAGAATTCTGGTGTTGAGTAGCATTACTCTTAGTTTCTTATCCCTTGTGATACCTATGGAGGTGGGTTTGTCTTTTGAGCCTTGCCTAAAAAAGGCACTATGGGGGTAGCAAGAGCCTTTGCCAATATCCAAAAGCCCAGGGGTCACAGGTGCAAGCCGCCCCTAGTGAAGCGTCGTGGCTTGTCGAGCATGTCATCCCAGGCTGACAGGCCTTGGATCCCCTTTGAATGACACCAATACTTAGGCCAATTGTTGAAATTGATCATCTTGTCTTCATATTGTGGCATCATTCTTGATGAGGGTAAGATGCTGCTCAAGGTCAGGGTCATACCGGCCTGGGCTACATGCTCAGAGAGCTCCTCTATGTCTCCTTTCATGTAGTCCAGGGAGGTACATCTCAGGTCATTCACACCAGCATGGACAATGACTGATTCATATTTGTACTTGCCTTGGAGTGACCTGAGTGCTTGTGTTATGTGGTGGATCCTAGCACCCGACAGGCAGCTCACCATGACCTTCTCTTTGTTCAGCCTGGTGAGTGGGACGTCAGTGTGCCTGATGATAGAGTCACCTATTACAAGTGTATCAGGTGTGTTGTTTAGCTTTAAGGGCTGTGACTGTTCGGCACACTGGCTTTGTGAGCTATGTGTTGCACGTATTTTGTTTTGTTTTGGGGTAGCGGTTGTTTGGGTGTCTGCTTTGGAGATTTCTGCTGCTTAGGCAGATTTTTATTTAGAGCCTCCGAGTATGGTTTTGTGTGTTTATGTGTTTGGTTTGCTGTCGTGGTAGGTCTATGTGAGACTGGAATTGTAGTGAGTGTGGTTTCCTTCTCCTCCTGACTGGTTACGCCAGTATTGAGTTGAGAGAGCTTAGCCTCCATTTTGGCTATATGGTTGCATCTCTCACATGTGTTGGAATTTGTTGGGAGGAGGAGAGGGTTGTCTGTGTACATGAGGCAGTTGTAACATTGCCTCAAGTTTCCCAGATTCACCAGCTGGACCAGAGGGGAGATTGATTGGGATGTTTCCCACCTTTCATGTGACCTATAACCTGTGCAGTCCAATTGAAGAAAAAACACATAGGTTAGGAGTAACATATAATATGAAATACATACAACAGGCTGGTTGCATGAGTGTGCACACCCTTTAATACTTTGTTAAAGCATAAAGCACATTTTGATTTAATTACAACAGTCAATCCTCTTGAGAAGGTGTCTATATCAGCATGGCACATCTTGACTTAGCAATAATGGCACACTCTCCCTTGCAGAAGTCTTCCAACTTTGTCAGATTGTGAGGGCATCTCTTGTGCACAGCCCTCATCAGGGCACCCCACAGATTTTATATTGGATATAGGTGTGGACTCTGGTTGACCCATTCCAAAATGTTGATTGTCTTCTGGTGAAGCCATTCTTTTTTTGATTTGGATATATGGTTTGTGTCATTGTCATGTGAAAATGTGAACTTCCTCTTCATCTACCACTTTCTAGAAGACACCCGAGGATTTTGGACCAAAAGGGACTGGTATTTGGAACTGTTCATAATTCTCTCCACCTTGGCTAAAGGACCACTTCCAGCTTATGAACAGCAACCCCAAAGCAGTACACTGCCATCATCATGTTTCACCATGGGGATGGTGTTCTTTTGGTGATGCACAGTGCTGTTAGTGTGCCAAACTTACCTTTTGTAATTGTGGCCAAGAAGTGTAGCCTTGGTCTCATTACACCAAAACATATTTTCTCACGTGCTTTTGAGAGACCTGGTGCATTGTTCTTGAGAATTTAGCCAGACCTGGATGTTGTTCTGTGTGAGAGAAGGCTTCCATCTTCCAAACCTACCCCATAGGCCAGACATGTGGAGAATAGGGGAGATTGTTGTCACATGTAGTACACAACCAGTCCTTGCCAGAGATTCCTACAACTCTTTTAGTGTTGCTGTAGGTCTCCTGGCAGTCTCCCTGAACAGTTTTGGTCTTGCCTTTTCATCACATTTGGAGGGATGTCCACTTCTTTGCAATATCACTGTTGCCTCATATTTTCACCACCTTTTGATGACTGGCTGCACTGTGTTCCATGGTATATGCAATGCTGTGGAAATGTTTTTTTACCCTTCTCTGGGCTGATACTTTTCAACAATGGGATCCATTTGATGCTTTGTAAGCTCTATGCAAACTATGGCTGTTGCTGTAACAGGCACCTGAGTAAATGTCAGGAAAATCCTAGTTGGACAGCTGACCAGGACTGCTGACCGTTATTTGGTGTTAATCAAAGAGTCTCTGTAATTGATGGCAAGTATGTACCCAAGAAGATGTAATGCTTTAATTATATCAAAAGCTGCTTCAACA
Source organism: Protopterus annectens (assembly GCF_019279795.1). NCBI lineage: Eukaryota > Metazoa > Chordata > Ceratodontiformes > Protopteridae > Protopterus > Protopterus annectens. The sequence goes on along the minus strand of NC_056726.1, from coordinate 1,709,149,614 downwards.
CAGTATTAGCTTCAGTCTGTGTACACATGCATACAGCTTATTGTACATTTTTTGTCATAATTGTTCCCCTAACAGATTTGTTTGTTTTCCAGTTGAATTGTACAGGTTATAGGTCACATTAAAGGTTGGAAGACTTTGGAAATGCTTTATTGTGGTCTCATTTTTGTATATTACAAATAACTGGCATTTTAACAGGGGTGCATACACCTTTTATATGCACTGTATAAGACTAATTTTTAAGATATGTCCCTAGTTTTGGGCCTTTGTCCCCCCATTTTGTCAGTCTTTGTCCAGATAACTTGCAATGACAGGTTGTGAGGTATGCTACAGATATGTTATGCTACAGATATGTTACATCTCCTGCAAATAGGCCCTTGTGATGATCACTGTGATGCAATGCAGTTAATCCCTCTACAAGTGAACATGCACATATCACAATATAGCTAAGAGTAACAGTTGTGTGCATAGTAAAATGCATGACCTTAACATGCCTGGGGTACTGGTGAGCCACTACAGGACAATCCCATACTCTCTGGCTTCAGGCTACTGTCCCACATCCAGACCAGAGGTACCTATGTAGCTGTGGGGGAGAGGTATTGTCAGCAGATTCACATGTGACATTGGTACAAGATGAATGCTACTTTTCTGCACATGTACAGTACAATCTCTGATACTACACAATTTGCTGTCCTTCACCATAGATGTGCACTTGTGTGCATTACAAAACCCCACCCACAAATGCAGTTTGACATGACATATGCATCTAGATACTCTACAGAAGCCAGCATGACTGCTGCGGTATCAATTGATGTGCACTGGAGCCTTACCTGGATGCTCCTCACCAGTGGCCTGGGTGCCATCCACTTTCACGACTTGTGTTTGTTGGCTTTGCTGGTGTGTGGTGGCCGCCCCAAGGTTAGCAAGGAGCTCCTCTGTTGGTACAAGTGTGGCCTGTGTGGCAGGACCCCCACTTGTAGGGGTACGGTCCTTGGCCATGGCAACAGCCTTTTGCTGGGCATGGCATATCATGCCAGTTGCCTGATGCCTGACCTGATCGTATGTGCATCCATGGTAGCCCAAGTTGTTAAATCTGTGGACAAGGTCATCCCACAGAGCTGTCCACTCCTGCAGATTGTGTTGGCTATGGCCAAACATCACCCCATGGTGCCGGATGATGGTATCTGTGATGGCTGCATTTTCAGCTGCAGTATATGCTGGCTGTCTTGGTTGCTGCCTGTCACCTGGAAGACATAAACAGGAAAACACATCACAGGACCTTATACACTGGCCAAAATTATTTACAGAACCTGAACATCAACATTGACTATCATTAGCCACCATGTACAACCACATCATACCCCTGTCATGTATCAGCACAGTATGAACCTGCATTGCACTCTTGCTCCTGAAGTGTCATGTTCCCTCCAATGAGAGCCAGTAAATTGCATAATCCACCATTCATCATTCACCTTTGTGTAGAGGGATGACAGTGGCCATCTTACTTGCAGATGGGATGTCAGTGGTGCTCAGGCATTGCTTGCGTACAGTGTGAAATGGAGCTGGGAGCATATGCCTGAGTTCATGTAGGATGCAGACAGGGATGTTATCAGGTCCCATGGAGACTTACTTTTGTTGACTTTGATTAGGCATTATGGACCTGCTCCCTGATGATGAGAGGAGGGGTGTGGGTGCTGTGCATATCCACCTCTACTGATGGTGGGATGGGAGGTGATGTTTTCCCTTAACCTCTCTGCAGCAGGTTGGCTATAGCTTTGGCGTGTATGTATGTGGTGTGATGACCACCATTACAGGGTGGGTTGGGTTGTTGCCTCTGAGATTGAAGACATATGTGAATACGGTCTTGTGATTGGCCTTGGTGGATGTGGCTGACTTGTATTCATAGTTAGCCTTAAGGTAATTCAACTGTGACCTTATATGCTTGGTCAGACAAAGGTTGACTTGCTTACAAGTTGGTGCTTGCTCCTACTTGGCCCTGTACAGCTAATATAGCAATCGATTATGTGGTTTGTGTATTGCTGCTGTCTAGCAAAGGGGATTACTCTACCTTGGTGGAGGCAGGTTTTATGAGTAAGGCATTGCTGAGTCCAGACAGCTATGTAGGTGCTCATATAGCTGTTTGTAGTAGGCATGGACACAAGGTCATAACACAGTTCGACACCTCTCCCATTTCAACCTGATAATCATACTTATTCTAGTACCCATTTCTCTGTCAGGGCAATGCAACAACCAGTAGCTGTAGAAATTTATGTCTGCTGGATGCACAGAAACTAAGATTACACATTTGTACAACATGTACAGCTTATTTACCTGACATTTTGCACCCCATATCTGTTGTTATGAAGCTTCCAGGTACACCTACTCATACATGCATGTGTAGAGGTAATACCTGATATACCCATCTGTTCTATGTCAGTATAGCACACTGTATTTATACTTTTGCTTCTCAATCATATCTCTCAACCTGTTAGAGTGACATCTGGAGGATGTTACATATACACGGGGGATAATGGCCCAACATTAGTAACACTTTTTTCATATTGTTGTAACACATTTAAGTCAGTTGATAAGACAGTAGGCGTTGCATTCACAGAAATACCCTGGAGGGTGTCCAGCACTTATATGTATGTTATTATGTTCTAATGCCTGTCTTCACAGATTTGCCAATGATTTGCCAGACATAACACAACTCTATCAGTAAATGACTACAAATATGAGGCACACATATAGTCAGAGTGCATAACACCAGACAGTTGAATGGTATGAGATCAGTATATCACATGCAGTTCAACACACACATCTGCGACAGTAGTTTACTATGCACATACCCTGTATAGGTCTCTTAGATTTGGAAGGCAAATACGTGTATCATAGTTGTATTCACAAGTAACATATGGATATTTACAACATCCTACAAGCTGGCTTAGCAGGGTCACAGTCAGTATTGTTCAACAGACACTCCAGTAGTAGTCATATGTGAGCCATCTTTTCCTGGGGTGACTCAGGGGCCTGAGCTATGATTTATGTCAATGCAGACAGACCCAGGTGTTATGGCCCTAGGTGCTGATCAGCAATATATCAGTAGAGCAAGTCTTGTTGAGAGATATTTGTTAAACTTCCCATTTCCCATTATTACATACCCCCTACTGCATTCCATTACATGCTTACTTGATTGACATACCTTTTTTCCAAGTATAGTTGGTTTGCTTCTGATTTCTGTTTATTTTTGTCTGTCTGTCTGTCTCTCTCTCTCTCTCTCTCAGAGATGTTGAGTATATATCTGTTTTGCATAGGCAGCAGCTTGCCTTTTGTAGGTAATGCTCATGAGCAGCTGATGGCCTGTGCACCAATCCATGTCTCACACTTGCTACTTGCATCCAGAGCAACTGTGTTGTCTTTCCATTTGACAATCCCATAGCAACACAGTGGTATAATTATGGCCTTCGTATGTGCCTTGCCCATTTTCCTTACCTGTGTGGAGGACATAATGGAGATGTGGGGGCTACAGCCTCACAGACAGTAGGTGGGAATACCTCTCAGGAGAGGACATGTGGAAACAGCCCAACAACATGGAGAAAAAAGCTCCAAATTGGGTACAGATTGTAAGTCAGTAGTGCTGTTATACAGATAGAGGGTTGGTAGTTTAACAGGGTTCATCTGAACATGCATTTTCGGTGTGACTTGACGTCTGATAGTGATATGTCTCTGACATACCTCTAAACTGCCCTGATGTACACAGGCTGACCAGAGGTTTGCCTCTTATGTTTGGTATATTCCTCAGACAGCATCTCTTTTTGTGGAAGCAGTAGGATAATGTGAGGATTGTAGTCAATAACTGTTGACATCAGTTGGTGTTTCAGACATTATATCCTTCAGGGATGTTAAGTTACAACAAAGCCTGTGACACTGGCAACTGTTTCAGTTTGTAACACCATTATGTGAGATATGTCCCTCTTTCTAGCTCCCTGTCCCACAAGTATGTCATGCTATGTCCAGATGTCTTGTAGTAAGAGGGTCAGAGGTGTGTGATATCATTATTTAGTGACTGCACTAAAGGTATCATCCCATTGACTTAGCAGATTCTTGGAAGTTGTATGCAGCAGTGGCCATGAATATGGTCTCACATCCAGGACATTCTGTGGAAACCTGTACATATGAGAGTTATGTATGTCTTGCCATTATAAAGTGACTTCCAAAGGTGTGTAGCAGTGTTATGTGTAGATGTTTGGCTGAGTATGGAGAGTAGCAGATGTGAGTGTCACAGATCCTTTTTCTATCTGACTGTGCATGCTACTATGGCTGCTAGTGGTCTATCGGGTGTGTATGCTTGCAGGGGCAGACTGAGAAATGTCCTGTAACACCTCAGGTTTCCCAATACACTGTTGGGCCAGTATATGTCAGTGTACAGTGTGACTGGGAATCAGTATATGTTCTTTCAAACAGTCAGTTGACTGTAGAGTTCATTTGGGGTACTGGTATGTTGCTATGACTGTGGTGAAAATGGTTGTGGGTGGACATGTATGCACCGCTATGTGCTTTTCCCTACAGTTCCATCCTTGTAGTGGATGATATATTTGGATATACATGGGTAATTGCCCAGAGCTGATTTGGGTTTGTGTCATTTTGGTCTTACTGTGGTTCAGAAGGTGCTGGGTGACATGGTTGGCAGCTGTCATGGGTTTTTCCATTCTGTTACATGACTATGGTCATACCTCTCCACTGTCCAGATGTCTAGACACTGTCATGATACGTGGCTCATATGCTTTGTCTGTTGGCCACAACAGTTGTGGGTTTCTGTGAATTACTGGGATGATGTGAGCATTGACATCAGTAAATAATGACATTCATTTGTGTTTCAGACCTGGAATCTATCTTACATTGTATGTTAAAGCACACCATGCCACTCTAGCAGACTTCTATGTGTATGACAGCCATATTTCAAAGATGTTACTATCGTTTGCCCTTTATCCCACCAGTTTGTCGGGCTTTTTGCAGATGTGTTGCAGTAAGAGGTTGGTTATCTGTCTATATATCTATAAGACTGTAAGACTTTGTAATGTTTTTACAAACATATCATGCACAACAGTGATTCAACATAAGGGGGAATTATATCTCCGCTGTACTGTTTATATATATATATATATATATATATATATATATATATATATATATATATATATATATATCTATATATATATATATGTGTGTGTGTGTGTGTATGTGTGTGTGAATATATATATATATATATATATATATATATATATATATATATATATATATATATATATATATATATATCTATAAAACAGTACTGTGGACATATAATTCCCCCTTATGTTGAATCACTGTTGTGCATGATATGTTTGTAAAAACATTACAAAGTCTTACAGCTCAGGTGGTGTAGAGGTATGTTTCTATGATCAAAACAAGCAACACTTCAAGCGAAGCAAAAACCAAAAACATAAAATAAAAAAATCAAACTTATACGTGGAAACACTGGTTTAATAGGACACATAATCCCAATGACTAAGCACTTTCACCATAGCAATGGCTTCATCCGAGTACTGTCGGGTGGTACAAACAACATTTAAACAACATGAAATTTTATTACCCAGCCAATCAACATTCAATGACATCATCAGAGCGCATTGAAATTTAAACAAACAGGTGACAAATTGTAGTACAAAATATTATCCACTCAAAATCTAAAATGTATAATATGTAAAAAACACTTTTTGCTAAAAGATGTTGAAAAAATTAAACCTGTACTTGAATTAAAATCAAACACAGACCTTTTTATGTACAAAAATGTGAAACACATTCATATCTTAGTTGCTTTAGTCTTAAGCATAGGGAGAATAGCAATACTATCATTAAGTCACATCGGATGAGTGGCATTTAATCTAAGTTGCCACAGACTCCAAATTTTCCACCTTGAGCTTCAAATCACCCCCTCTTTCACTGCATTTCACCCAGTGTATAACAAAAAAAAAATGAATTTTTTGAACTTGGCACAGTTTAAACTATGCCTATACAATGCATTGTGGGCATCTTTGATTTTGATGGCCCTGACATGTTCAGCAATTCTCTCCCTCAATTTCCGTACAGGTTTAGTAATGTAAAAATTTGTGCAACAGGTGCAGGTTGCCACATACACTAACATATTAGTGTTGCAACAACACCTACCTGGGCAAGCTAATGTACGATTATACCCAGTGACAGACACATAAGGGCCATCATTGATGTACTTACATGCCCTACACGTTCCACATTTGTACATTCTAGAAATCAAGGATTTACTAGAGGGATTTTCCATAATATCTTTTACATTCCTCCGTCAACTATACACTATCCTTGGTTTAGGTCCTAATATCTCCTTACATGTGTCTGTGAGACCCAAATGCCATGCATTGTTGAACACCGAAACAATATACTGAGCAAGATGATTATACCTAAGAACCATTACAGCAGAAACATCAGCTGAATCTTGAAGAGACTTCACAGGATGTCCTGCACCAAGAATAGGTTGGTAAAGAGTATTCCTTTTCTTCAAAATGTCATGCTTAATCCTCAGAATAAGTTTTAAAGGATAACCCCCTATCTAGGAACATACCCACAAGTTGGAACAGCTATTGTTTAAATATGCCAGGGTTACTCACCAACCTGGACAGCCTAGCCATCTTCCCCTTGATGATACCCTTCTTCTGATGGTGAGGGTGACAGCTGCTGTAATGAAGCCTTGAATTGGAAAAGGTTTTCTTCCTGTGCATACTACTTTCCAAAACTGTACCATCAAATTTAAGATTAATGTCCAAGTAGTTAATTTCACTTGAATGCCAGGAGTGAGTAAATCTGAAAAAAATAGTGGTACTGTTGACAAACTCAAGGAACTCATTGGCTTCCTGTTCATTTCCCTTCTATAGAATGAGAATATTGTCCAAAAATCTGTTATATAACAGAATTTTGAAAATAAAGCTGTCTCTAATAGTAATAGTGTTAGTAGTGAGACTGTTTTGAGTGCTTGTGCTGACAGCAATTGTTGTACCAAGGTACAAGGTGTAGCACATGAACCTGTACAGGCGCCCATTGTTAGGAGTACTGGTTATGCACCTAAAGAGGTACCACCTACTAGAGATTTATATCCTCATGTTATCATTAATAATAATAATAATAATAATAATAATAATAGTAACAATCATCACAATGTTGATAGTTCTGACAAGCTTGAGAGAGTTGTTAGACCTAAATGGTGTGGTACCATTTTAACTGATGTTGACTCTTTAAATGTCTTGAGGAGTAGTAATGCTAATGACCTCCCTTTTCCCCTACCAGTACGATCAGAAAGAGGGGGAGGGCGCCCGAGATCGTTAAGCAGGGGGCGTCAAAAACTCAAATTGTCGGGCGAACAGACTCAATCCCAAACCCTAAAGAAAATGTGGGGGAGTGCCCCGATTCATTAATTTTAATTATTTCTACATATGAGCTCTCCTTAGAGGAGAAACGGGTCCTTGTTAAAGGTTTGAATTTCATTCCTACTTGTAGGAGTAAGCTTTCTGACATTATTTTGGACTTGCGAGTGTTTTGTAGAAATATTATGTTACGTTTGATTTATGGAGATGTTACTAATATACATTCTACAGATGTTGGAACTTATGGTCCCTCGAGTCTTAGGAGATTAAGTAATTTTGTCCCCAATAATCATCCACTTGTTGAAGCGTATTTAAAATTGACAGAAGATCAAATATTTAATTATTATGATACACGTGATCACCAGCATACTCATTATAAGAAAAACTTGTATTATGCTGACAGGACAATGACCATATAGTGATCCGACCAGCAGATAAGGGAGGCCTGATAGTGGTGATGGACAGGATACACTATTAGAGGTCGATGCTCTTAATGTTGAGTGATGGTGATTTTTATGAGAGAATTACAATACAGGATGTTCATAGAGTAATGTCCTTGGTTAGCCAATGCATATTAGATGTTTTTTCCATCCATCTTGTTACATTAGATGTTTTTTTTCTTTTCAAAAGGTAGCTAATCCTTTAATTCCACTCATACAGGGCCTCCCCAAGATCCATAAGCATGCCACTGATCCATCAATGAGACCAATAGTGGCAGGTGATGGGTGGGTTACAGAGCCACTCTCCCTCTATGTTGAGAAAGCCCTAAGACCAATTATAAATTTGAACCCTGTAGTTTTGAAGGATACGAAACAATTTTTGTTAGATCATTACCAGTGTACTTCCTTGATTTCTGATATTGAGGGTGTTATCTTTGTTATCTTTGATGTCCAGTTTTTATTTATGATGATACCCAATGGGTTGGGTATACAGTTTATACATGAATATCTTTCATCACAGAGTGAGTACACTTTAGTCCAAATAGATCTTATTTGTTACTTCCTAGAGATGGTGCTTGAGAACAATATTTTCACCTTTAATAGTGAAATGTATCTTCAGAAACATGGCATAGCTATGGGCACTTCTTGTGCCAATAGCTACGCCAATATGTTTTTAGCACATTGGGAGAATAATAGTCTGTTTCCAACACAGGGTTTTAAGGAACATGTTTTGTTCTATCGATGCTTTGTTGATGATTTGTTTTTGCTGTGGAGGGGTCCTGTTGATAGTCTGGTAGCATTCCATGACATGATGAACAATTTAATAGACTGTCTGAAATTTACCTTTACTTGGTCTTTTGACCATAGTGAGTTTTTGGACCTCTATATTGAAAAGTTACCAGGTAATATCATCAATACTGGTGTATATCGTAAGACCTGCCATAGGAATGCATTTCTTTTTAGATCTAGTATGCACCCAGGATATATTTTTAGGAACCTCATCAGAAGCCAGGGAATAAGGGCTTCTAGATTGAATCCCACTATGTCTGGTTTCTTGAATGAAACTGATAGTTTGGGATGTAAGTTGTTGGCACGAGGTTATACCTCAACTGAGATTGATAAGCAATGGTCAGATATGGATTTATTAAGATCGACCACAGCCTGTCCGTAGTTTGGTCCTATATCAAATACACATATGGGCCATGAGAAGAACTACATCAATGTTCATTTACATTCTGGTTCCACCTTACCCTGTGGTAGCTGTAGTTTTTGTGCTTTTATTAACGCCACTGCATCTTTCTTTCATCCTGATTTGTGTAAGGAGTTTGTTTTTCATGCTACTGCAGATTGTATGACCCCTAATGTGATATATTTGGCTGAATGTACCATCTGCCATTCATTTTATGCTGGTAAAACCAACAGGGTCCTACGTGATAGGATGAGGGAACATATATATCACACTAGGAAGGGCTCTGTGCATGATGCACTCTCTAAACATGTCTTGGATGCTGGGACAAATCATACCTTTAGTTTCAGGGTTATTGAAATCATTAATCCTAGTATTAGGGGAGGTGATTTGTACACACACACTGAATATAGAGAAGCCTGTTGGATCATGTTAAAGAAAAGGAGGCTGCATCAGTAAAAGGTTTATATAGTCTTTGTTTCTTTTTCTCTTTTTTATATGTTTCTTATATATGTTTTTTACAAATGTTTTGTATGCCTTTGCATTTATTGTTGGTGTGCTTGTGCTTTCATATATCGTATATTTTATACATATTTTCATAGTGCTATATATTATATTATGATATTCATGTTTTTATGCCTTTATGACTTAATTGAATGGAAGTGATTATTGGCTGTTGCTTAATTTAGGGTAGGTTATATACAGAGTCATTTCAGTAGTTGTTTATAGGTCTGATGAAGCTGTATTGTGAAAGCGCTTACCTCTGGTCGACTACAATAAAGAAGTTTTTTATGGTTTTACATCCAGTTGACTCTTTACATTTATAAGCTGATTTGTGGCTTGAACTGTTTGCATCTTTGCCTGGACTTGGGATTCTCATTATTATTGCCTGGTTCCTTCCGTTGCTATTTTTATTGTTTTAAGATATGAATCTGTTTCACATTTTTGTACATAAAAAGGTCTTATACATTTTTAAGATCTGTGTTTGAGTTTAATTCAAGTACCCATTTAATTTTTCAACATCTTTTAGCAAAAAATATTTTTTACATATTATACATTTTAGATTCTGAGTAGATAATATGTTGTGCTACAATTTGTCACCTGTTTGTTTACATTTAAATGTGCTGTCATGATGTCATTGAATACTGATTGGCTGGGTAATAGAATTTCATGTTATTTAAATGTTGTTTGTACCACCCAACAGTACTCTGATGAAGCCATTGCTATGGTGAAAGTGCTTAGTCATTGGGATTCTATGTTGTGTCTATTAAACTGGTGTTTCCATGTATAAGTTTGGATGTTTTATTTTATGTTCATGTTTCTATGATCTTTGTGAGCAGGGTCTTGGGTTCCCAACTAGGAAGTGATTACTTTTTTTTCATTAATGTTAGATGACCAGAATGAATGATATGGTTGTAAAAGCATTACAGCTCCCCACAGCTCAGATGGTGTAGTGGTGTGTTGCTATAATTGGAGTGCACAGCATCCTGGGTTCAAGACTTAGCAGTGATGATTATTTTGTTGCCAGGCAGAATAAGGGCTGATGAAGACAAGAGTGATTAAGGCACCTTTAAGCAGTTGTAAGCAGGTTTGCATGGTTTTGTATGAAGCTAAGTGATGCTAACAGATGGTTAAGCCCTGTTAGCTTAGTTTATCACTGCTTATTCCCACTTACACCCATGCTAATTTTCTTTAAAAAAAGAAAAAAGGGTGATAGGAAAGTGGTGAAATGGGGGCAAGCAAAGGGTAAAACATTATGAAAAGTAGCTAGGAAAGTGCATGACTCGTGTTGGAAAGGACGATAGCTCTACATTTCTTTGGCAGCAACAGCTGTGAATAAAATGGGTAGAATTTGGAATTTACAGCCTCACACCCCACAGGGAGGGGTGTTGGTGACAGAGATTTGCAGTATAATCTGTGGGTTTATTGATTAGTTTCACTGTACATGGTAGTGAAATGTAAAGCTATGTGTGGGGCAATGTTTTGTTGTGGGACAGATGCTCTTTTTTTTTAAGGTGAGAGTGGGATGTTGGGGAAGGGTTGTAGGTAAGTTTGGGGAGGTAGGTTGGGTGGGATAGGTTGCATTTGCAAACAGACAAGACAGATAAGACAGCAGACAGGGGTGGTATATGACACATGAGGGGGGTAAACACCTTTGAGAGGGAAGGTGGCTGGGAATCTGAAGCCCATGAGCCCCTAAATGAATACAGTGGGACTGAGGACCCCACCCATGGGCAGTCACCACTGCTCCTTCACAGCCCCAAAAGTGGCTGTGCTGGGGGTTGGACAGGAGGGTGGCATTCCCCTTGAAGTGTGCCAGGTGGCACTCAATCTGGTACAGTTGCCCACCCATCTCTGCTCTGATGGCACTGCACAGCAAACCCCAGAACTCACTGCAGGTGACAGGCTCCTGTCCACGCCTGCTCCCAGGGGGGAACGGGCCCCATCACCTAAGGTGGTTCCACCCAAAGGTGGTAGTGCAGGACCAGTGGATGAGGAAGTCCTGGATTAGGTCCCAGATGTGTTGGGGCCCTGTGCCATGGCCAGATGAGGTGGGACAGGTTGATCTGCTGAATCTGCCTTCCCAAACATGCGGTTGTGTTGAGGTTTTCAAAAATATGTTGGTTAGTCATGAACAACACATTTCAAGATTAAGCAAAGCACAAAGTAGTTCCAACAGTAACCAGGTACCTCTGCAAGAAAACACAAAACCAGTCCAAATAAGAAAAGCAAGCAGAGGCAAGACTCCAGTTTCTTCAGCTGATTTATTACCAGACACACAAGCGCTTACACCACAAGACTTCTTCAGGTGTATAAAAACAACACTCACACACATGCACTTATATTAAACATTAACTGATCACATGGTTAAAAGGTAAGGCTCTTAAAGGTACATAAAACCAATTATGTTCAATCCACAGCAAAACACATAAAAAACATATATATATATATATATATATATATATATATATATATATATATATATAGATATATAAATCACTTTATAAAGCAATGTTACAAATTAGTATATATATGTGTATATAAGTGCATATAAACCACAAAAGTATGGCAGAAATCTACCTACAAAGTGGTCTATTTTTTAGGATGGGTCTCAAAGGTACATGGTCATTAAGACCATGTCCTGTATTAGCTCTTAATCTCACAATCTATTTAGCCTCCAGGTTCTCAGTTTGAACTCTGGTATCACCACCCCTCACATTCTCATAACATTTACCTAGTACCATAAATGTGAAAGTATGTTGAACACTTGTCTCCTTTATGTGTTTTGCTAGAACATTAAACACACTACCCTTCTTGATATGGTATAGATGTTCTCTAATCCTGTCCCTTAATAATCTATCGGTCTTGCCCACATAAAATTTACTACATGCCTGGCAGGTGGCAAGGTAAACCACATGAGAAGTATCACATCTGGCACTGGTTTTGTGTTTTTCTCAGAGGTACCTGGTTACTGTTGGAATTACTTTGTACTTTGCTTATTCCTGGTTTTATTTTTCTTCCAATGGACCCAGTGGAATGGCCACAGGAATGCCTACAGGAACAGAGAACATTGAACTGGAGTACAATCCTGCTTCTAGAATTGCATGGACTGAACTCAATGTTAATCAATTTTTTCTCAAGGTGAGCGAGAAAGCTAATCCTTTATTGAATAATGAACTTGTCCCAGAAGGAGATGAATGCATGAATATAGACATTGTGGCACTGAAAAGTGAACTATTTTTGTTAGAAAAAGACTTACTCAAACTAAAGAGAACACAGTTTGAGAAATTTCATCTCCAAACCTGTATTACTGAAGGCATTGTGCCTCGGGGTCTGAGAATACTTAAAATGCCCACTCAAGCGGACTGTGACCCTTTATTATTATGTGAATGGCAGAAATTAAATTTACAAACTAGTGCTGGTTATTTAAAACTACTGTCCGATTCTGCCAAAAAAGAAGAAATGAAACGACTATTTCAGATCAAGAATAAATACCTTGATCTGTGCAACAAATATGACTCTGTTTCAATTGTGAAGCCTATCAATGATATGCTTGAGAATGCCTTTGTTTATTCTCACAAGTTAACACAAATTAAGCTAAAAAAGCTACACAGGGACAGACAAGATTTTTCACAAGGCCATGTCTTTATGTGGCCGAGAGTAACTAACAATAACAACAGGGCTAACATTCAAACTCCTGTAGCTGAGTTAACTAATCAAGAAAGCACCATGGAGGTTCCCACCAATCGGGAAGTTGCTATGAAATCCTCTGCCAATCGAGATTCAGAGGAGATCCAGGAAGTGGATGAGGGGCAGGTTCAAACAACCATTGATTTAGGTTGCAGTACACCGACGGCTGAGGCAACAGTAGTAAGAAAGAAAATTATTACAACCACAGCACAAGTCCATCAAGAAGTCAATGGTAGTGCTTCCAATAGATACGATCTTGATGACGGCAATCAGATTTCTTTTTTAGAAAGTTTACGACTTCCAGGCTTGACTTTCCCTCTTCCAACCAGGAACAGGTCTATAAGTCGAGGGAGAGGTGGATTGAACCAGGGGCAGCAGAGAGGGAGAAGCATGACCAGAAGCAAAAGGAAACACCCAGAAGCAATGGTGAGTCCATACACGATAAAGAAAGCTTTCATGAACAGCATACATTGATAGTTAATCTATCCACCTATGCTTTATCGAGATATGAATGTAATGTATTATAAAAAGGACTCTCTTTTATTCTAGCTGCTGACTCTGATATTACTGAAGTTGTATTTGACATTAAATTATTTACACGCAATTTGATGGTGAAAATTATGTATGCAAACAATGGTGAAAATGGAGAATTTATATTCAGAAAACCTAGCTCTTTTTTACCCAAGTTAAATCTTTTGGTTCTTACATTTGAACATGTATGTTTAGATGATGTTTACAGAGTGTTCCGTGAACAAAAATTATATCCTTGTAGCAATAGATGGTGTAATCTATCTAAGGATGAATTTACAGCACTAAACAATTTACAAATGAACTCACATATTATGATACGCCCTGTAGACAAGGGAGGACAAATTGTACTTTTAGATAGGGAAGATTATGATAGGAGAATGTTTGCTTTACTAAATGATGATACATTTTATAAAGTTATTAGTTTATCACAAGTTAATAGAATGGTTGAATATGTGCACAATAAGCTAAGGGAAATAGCCAGGATGGGTCTCATTGATGAAAATTTGCTTAAATATTTTCTCATTTTCAGTCCCACCACCCCAGTGATCCAACGATTACCTAAGGTACACAAAAATAGGGAAAATCCCCCTATGAGGCCCATTGTAGCTGGAAGCAGCTGGTGCACTGAGTCTATATCTATCTTTCTGGAGAAATTCCTTAGGAATCTTATTAAACAGTCAGATCATATTCTGAAGGATACTGAGCACTTTGTTAGAGATCTATACTGATTTACATGTGAAAGAGAACAACAAGTCTGTAAACAACAAATGCTGTTAGCTACGCTTGATGTGGTGTCACTTTTTACTGTTATTCCAAATGAATATGGGATTGACAGTGTAGTTAAGTTAATGCTTGAAACCAGAGAGTATGACAGTAACATGGTGGACCTGATATGGTCATTACTATGTTTGGTACTGGAGAACAATGTATTTATGTTCAGAGATAGGGTTTATTTGCAATGTAATGGGGTAGCCATGGGAGCATCATGTGCTAGCAGCTACACAAATGCTGTAATGCTAAAATGGGAACATGATAACTTGGTTGTGGGTGATTTCAAAGATGATATATTATCTTTTTATAGGTTTGTGGATGACCTCTTCCTTTTATGGGGGGGGGGGGTCAGTAGAACAGTTAATGATATTTGTGAATCATATCAATGTTTCAACACATTTTCTCAAGTTCACCATGAACTGGTCATACACTGAGGTTAACTTCTTAGCTGTCTCAATTATACAATAACTGAATGGCACACTGAGCATTAAAATGTTTAGGAAGGGATGTCATGTGAATAGTTTATTGAGAAAAGGCAGTATGCACCCTCAATACATTTTTAGGAGTGTTGTACAGAATCAAGCATATAGGGCCTCTAGATTAAATGCTAGAGAAGCAGATTTTATAGAACTACTAGATAAGACAGATATAGAACTGACAGAGAGGGGTTATGACCAGAAACTGGTTAATCAAAGTATTAAGACAGTAAGAAATTTCAGACAGAGCAGAGCTAGGCCCTACTTTTCTGAATGGGCAGGGAGTGATATTTGCAATGGGAGTCAAAAGAAACAAACTCCAAAACCACTTATAATGTGTTTTAGTTACTCTAGAAACATAAGATATTACATAGATATCATAGGTAAGCATTGGAATATCTTGACATCTGATAAACAAGTGAGTAACTTGATAGGAGCATATCCACAGTTTACTTTTAAAAACAAGAAGTCAATAAGGAGACGACTATGTAATCCCAGAGATCAGATTAGGACTGAGGACACCCCAGGGACTAGACCGTACACAAGGTGCCAATTTTGTAAATTTATTAATCAAGGTATAGAATTTCAACATCCAGATACTGGTGTAATTTATACACTAAAAACTAGTGTCAGATGTGATTTACCTTGCCACCTGCCAGGCACGTAGTAAATTTTATGCGGGCAAGACCGATAGATTATTAAGGGACAGGATTAGAGAACATCTATACTATATCAAGAAGGGTAGTGTGTTTAATGCTCTAGCAAAACATATAAAGGAGACAAGTGATCAACATACTTTCACATTTATGGTACTAGGTAAATGTTATGAGAATGTGAGGGGTGGTGATACCAGAGTTCAAACTGAGAACCTGGAGGCTAAATGGATCATGAGATTAAGAGCTAATACAGGACATGGTCTTAATGACCATGTACCTTTGAGACCCATCCTGAAAAACAGACCATTTCATTGGTAGATTTCTGCCATACTTTTGTGGTTTATATGCACTTATATACACATATATATACTAATTTGTAACATTGCTTTATAAAGTGATTTATATATCTATATATATATATATATATATATATATATATATATATATATATATATATATATATATATATGTGTGTGTGTGTGTGTGTGTGTGTGTGTTTTATGTGTTTTGCTGTGGATTGGACATAATTGGTTTTATGTAACTTTAAGAGCCTTACCTTTTAACCATGTGATCAGTTAATGTTTAACATAAGTGCAGGAGTGTGTGTGTTGTTTTTATACACCTGAAGAAGCCCTGTGGTGAAAGCGCTTGTGTGTTTCGTAATAAATCAGCTGAAGAAACTGGAGCCTTGCCTCTTCTTGCTTTTCTTATTTGGACATTTCAAGATTAATTATAACAGCACACATGGGTGTTCCAATTAACCACATAAAACAGATTTGAAACAGTTGCATAGCAAAATGATCACATGCATAAATGGAGCAACAATATGCATCATAACAGCATGCCAGTAACATTGATGGCAACAGGCCACCAACACTTTTATTTGAACAACTTATGTTAACATGCAACCAATCAACTATATGAACATTAATAGAACACAAGTCCCAAGATTACTTTTGGAGAAAAACATACCCGTAGTAGATGAATTATATAATTGATCCAGAAGAGCAGGTGGGGGAGACACAAAAAGTCCACTAACAAGAGGAAATCATTCTATGTTGCACAACTTATAAACAAAGGTATGGTGTCTAAGTCCAAGGAAGTCATTGTTCCATTGTATTCAGCATTTATCAGACCTATCATTGAGTAAAATGCCCCCTTTGGTATGTACCTAACCAGGCATATCCAACAATTGGAACGTCCACAGAGGTTCCTCATTAAAAGAATACAGGGCATAAGTAATATGTCCTATGCAGAGTGTCTCAAGGCCCTATCCTTGTATTCTGTCTCCTACAGGCTCTTGAGGGAGATCTATGCCTGTCAAACAGGGTATTGTCAGAACCCACTCTGATGGACCTCCTGCATATCCACAAAACAAACAGTACCAGAATTATCCATTTTAAAGACATAAACCTTGCCTGTGATATAAATAGGACCTGCTGGAGAGATAGGTATATATTCCAGAGACTACCCGGTCTATGGAACAGGCTCCCCATCCATGTGAATCAGAGTTCCTCCTTAACCCAATTCAAGTGCAACTTGGACAGTTGGATGGAAAACTGGAAATTCATCCCTGGTTTGGGACCTATGTCTCTGATACAAGCAGGTAACCTGTAAATAGTTCATCTCCCAAGCCCATGCTTACACTTATCAAGGGTATCAGAACTTTAAGAGATTTGGGATGCATGGCTAGGCTTAAAAAGGCCTTTGTGGTTGTTGGCCTAGTAAACACCTATGAACCTATGA
This sequence comes from Protopterus annectens, assembly GCF_019279795.1. Taxonomy (NCBI): domain Eukaryota; kingdom Metazoa; phylum Chordata; order Ceratodontiformes; family Protopteridae; genus Protopterus; species Protopterus annectens. Next base: position 1,709,132,190 of record NC_056726.1, on the reverse strand, counting down.
ACCTATGAACAACTGTGTATGATTCCATTTTCCACAAGAGTACTGCTCAGTAATCTATGGGTCTGCCCTCATTTTACATCTGCCCATGGCCCATTGCTTCTGTAACACAAACATACTTATTAAACTATCAACCTGGAATGGTATGGGGCAAACTGTGACAACTCTGGGTAGATGACTAGAGGGGGCTCGTACATGTCAGGGTAATATATCTGTCACAAGAAGGGTACCCTGAACGCTGTTATGTGAGTGTGCTACTGACATACTTCAACTGATTTCCTATCTGCGTCCAAGGTTATTGGCAGCAGTGACCACTAGCCATGACAGCATGGCACTTGAGAGACATGTATTGGGAAGAGTGCATGTTGTATGTACCTATCCTGCTGTCATTTGCAGGCATGTGGTGAGGCAGTTGAACAGTTGTACACACTTTATTAGTATACCCTTCAAACAGCTACTGCCAACATTTCCTTACCTGCAACACCTGTGGAGAAAATATCTGTTAACATTACCTGACTGTTTTTACATTTATTCCTGATTCCTTGTGTGTAGATATGCACACAACTTAATAAAACTCCCTGGATTTTCTGGGTGTGCAAAATTAACAACTAAGCTACTTCTCATTCCATTGAGCTAATTGAGAACCGCTGTTTCTTGTTTCACTGGTTTCTCCCTGTAGTCTCTTGTTTAGACAGTCTGAACTTGTAATCCTGTGATGCATGCATGACAAATAGTCATTGTACTGTGCATTAATCCTGTGGATTACTACAGTCTGGAAAGCAAAGGTTAACACAAGGCAATGCTGGATGGAACACACTTTGAAACTGGTTGTCTACAAGGTGTCCAGCCATGACACTGGACTACTGAATGCTCCAGCACTGTACCTGAAAGCACACTCCATCACCTACACCAGCTATAGTACCTTCACAAATGAACTGTAACAGATTCTGGCTGTATTCCCATCTGCACAGTTTAAATAAGGCAATATTCCCACCCTCTGCCATCATTGGACCATTTTGAACATGTTAAGCTCCTCTAAGCAGTACACAAATATGCTAGGCCGAGTTGAATAGTGCTTAAAGGGGTGATTGCTGAGCATTGCTTAACAGTGCACAAATCCACTAGGTTGAGCCACCTGCTGGTTAGCATTCACATCTAAGCAATGCTTAAACTTCGTCAGCATGGCTGAGCATTGCTAACCATTGTTCACTTTTCATTTTTAGAAAAAATATCAGAATAATGACTTCATTTAGTAAGTGTACATGATTTACTTTACATGACATCCTTCAATGTGCTTTCATTACATTAGCAAGGGGTGTGAATATACTGTATGGGGCACTTGTGTATACATGGGTGGTTTCACACATTATATGCACTCACACTTTCATTTTATACCAGCTACACTACCTTGGTTGACAAAAATTAATTACTACATGCTTTAAGATGAAAATAATGATTTTAACACTGCTTTCCTATGTAAAAACAAATTGCCCGTCTTGGTACTCAAACAGTAAATGCCGGCATACAAAGCCAGAATTCTATCCAGTACACTATCTCAGTTTGGGAGCTTTAGCTGTATACTTTTATTTATCTCCTATGGGGTGCTTAAGCAATGCTTGGCAGAGAGCTGTAACATGCACACCTGCTCAGCTATGCTTAAACATGCCTTAGTATGGAAAAAAAATAATTTAACTATTTATGTCCTTGTTCAGCTTTGCAACTCTAGGAGGTTGATGGGTATGTGAGGCAGGCATCTTGGCATTCTGCAGACACCTGTACAGTTGAGGGCTTTTTCCATATGGCACTTTCTCATGGTAGACATTTCTGTTTCAGTATTCATACCCTGCAGGAAGTCTGTGCTACTGCAAACCTTTTATTCTATCAGATTTCAGGTTTGTCAGTGCAATATTTTATATATTTCCCTATTTTCTGGCTTTGTTCCCCCATTATTTATAGCTTTGTACTGCTTTATTGCTCTAGGAGGGTGAAATTATGGGAGGCAGGCATCTTTGCATTCTGCAGACACTTGTACAGTTGATGGCTATGGCTGTATGGCACTTTTACAATGCAGGAGGTGTGTGACAGAATCTGTCACACACCTTCTGCATTCCCTTCATGATCTGCTGCCTATTTCAGTGTCTGCAAACACTGATATGAGCTATTTTATTAGATGTCAGTGTCTGCGGACACTGACAGCACTTGCAAAGTGCTGTATGGCACCTTAAGAATGCAGGGTGTGTGTGACAGAAACTGACACACAGTCCCTGCATTCCTGTCATGATCTGTTGGCTATTTCAATGTCCATGGACACTGAAATAGCTATTTTATTAGCTGTCAGTGCCCGCGGTCACTGACAGCACTTGCAAAGAGCCATACGGCACTTTTACAAGGCAGAGGGTGTGTGACAGAATCTGTCACACATCCCCTGCATTCTTTCTTGCTCCCCTATTTCAGTGTCTGCAGACACTGAAATACCCATTTTAATTTAATTTCAGTGTATGCGGACACTGAAGTACTTTTGAAAGTGCCATATGGCACTATCTGAGTGCAGGGAATGTGTTCAATGTCTGTGCAGTGCTTAAACATGCCCCCTGCACTCGTTCACTGTTCATGGCCATTGAACCTTAACAACAAAGTGCCTTCATGAATATGCAAGGTGCGCTGTTGTCAATACTAATGCTACAGGGACATGAACCACTCAGTGCAGGAATTGCACTATTCCTGCACAGAGTTTTTTTGGATCCAGGGGACTATCTTTCTCAGTCTACTAGATTGCCCTAGTTCTTTGAGCCACAAAGGCTGTTTGTATATATTTACACTGAATAGCATTTGGACCTGATACTGAATTAACATTTACTTTCCTGAGTACTAACACTAATTGCTTTTTCAAATACTTCCTTTACTTGTTATGCATTTTTTACTGTCCTTTCTCACTCATTTTCCTTCTTTTTACTCGTATACATATTTTCCTCATGCTGTACTACAATATTTATAATTTGCTCTTGTGTTCCTTTTATCTCTCCTGTTATATTTTCATATCCCTCATTATATTACTACCCTAATTTACTATTTTACCTCTTCTTTTTCCCTTGTAGATAATATATATGCTTAAACAGTAATGCCTTATTTGTTCTGGATTTATTATATATATATATTTTTCCGTATCATAATACTCTCTTGTATTATTATAATCCCTAAATTTTCTAATACATTTGCATTCATTTTCAAATATTTCAGTTTCTCTTCCTTTTTTACATCATCCTGCTATTGAAAAAAAAAACACTTTTTCTTTTTCTTTTTAATTTCACTCTACCAATCAGACCAGTTTTTATATAAGTTCTGCATGGTTTTATTATCCATTTATAACTGCAATACTTCCCACTCTCCAGTTTCATCCCATAATTTCTCATTTTTTTCTTTTTATTCCCTTTTCTATTTTAATATAGTCCCTTTCTTCTATCACCTCCAACTATGTTGATAGTTAGTCTTACAAAACATGCAACAACTGGGTTACCATTTGTTACCCCAGGCCTTCTGATTATATTCTGAAGTATTCTGAAATATTCACTTTCAGGTTAATGTGCCCAACTTATGTTCCACATAGATAATTTCTGACATTTTATCACTTCCTGTATTTTTAATATTGTTTCCTTTTATTTTTACATTTTCCTCTTAAATCACAATTAAACACCCCTGCAATTATGATTTGCATATTAAACACAACATAGTCTAATACTTGATTATCCAAATTCTCTCTTTCCTCATTAGCATATAATGCTATAGTTCTGTAAACATGTCCTCTCCACCTCAGCTTTACAACAGTTAACCTTCCCATTCTTGCCAATGTTACATTTAGTATTTCCCTGCTTTTTTACTCAATATAACCACTCCAGAACCACATTCACTTCCTAAGTTTTGTATTATATCTTCACCCCGCAATTGTTCTGTTTGCAGTCAACCTACCTGTCAGCAGGGGCGACTTGTGCTATAGGACTGCAGGACTGCAGCCCCACCCCCTGTAGAAAAAAAGAAAAGAATAAAAATTAAAAAGAGTCCCCCCACCTGTAGAAAGAAAAAAGAAAAAAAAATTACAAGTCCTGGAACTCCATCACATGAGTGCTTGGAGTTCCTGGTACTCAGAACTCCAAGCACACATGCATGCTTGGTACTCAGAACTCCAGATTGTTGTGTTAGGCAGTCTAGATAGGGAAGAAAGGGGTCTCTGCCCTGCCAGCCCAGAAGTCTGTGTGGACCAGAAGGACACTGGACTGCATCACCCACAGGCTGGAGGCTCCAGCCTACTCTCATGATGTTTCACAGGGGAAACAGCTTGCACAGGCTGCTACAGGAACTATGGAGGACAAACAGATGGAGGTAGGGTGCTATGGATAAACAGAGTGTGTGTGTGTATGTGTGTGTGTGAAATGCCCCGGTTACTACATACTGGTGGCTAGAGAGAACACATGGTGGTGGGTAGAGAATACTCAGGCTTGAGCCCTCAACCTTGGGTGCAGGTAGTAAGGGCCTGAATTCCCTACCCACCACCATTTGTAAAATAATTGCAGATTTTTGCATCATATTTGTTATGTTCCTCATAAAATCTGTGGTTTCTGTATGTTTGTTGTTGCTGGCAAAGTCAGTAATGCAGTGGTGCACTGGTAGAATTGTTGCCTGACTGCTACAGGTTCTCTGGTTTGATTCTTGGCTGGGGTGCTTTCTGTGTGGAGTCTGCATGTCTTCCCATCTTACAAAGACATGTGTCTGGAGTGTTTCTCCCTGCTCTGCTGAAAATTGGCTTTTGTTCCAAGTCAGACTTTCCTGGTTAACAAATGTTAAATAAAAATGACAGGCATTTGAATTTCAGACTTCATATTCTTCAGAAAGTACACAACCTTTTATTCTAGTAATTTTCTAAGTTTATAACATGGATATTTGAAATTTGTCCTTATGTTATCCCCCGTTATTGGCTTCGTCCAGGTTTTTTGTGCTAAGGTTGAGAGCTATGCTGAGAACTGAATTCACTGAATATGTTTGGGGGCTGTATTCCCCCATTACTGGCTTTGTCCATGTGTTTTTTGCTAAGAGGCTGAGAGGTATGGTGAGAACTGAATTCAGTGAATATGTTTGGGGGCTGTTTTCCCCTATTATTGGCTTTGTTCCGGTGTTTTGGGCTAACAGGTTGACAGCTATGGTGAGAACTGAATTCACTAAATGGTAATCATTTAAATTTCAGTTTTCCTCCCTTTCACAAAACAGCTGATTTGGCATAGTGGTATGTTGCTCTGACTGTTTTGCACAGGGCTCCCCTGGGTTCAATACTTGGCAGTGAAATGTATGGTGCATTTTATTGTAGCAACTTTCCAACATTATACAAACAATGTTTAAAATGTGTCCCTGGTTTTTGGGCTTTTGCCCCCCCAATAAATTTTGGCTTTTCCCAGATTTCTTGTGCTGCAAAGTTCAGAGATACAGCAGAGTGTCGAGTAGATTTTACAAGGAGCTGAGAGGTGCATGGGAACAAAAGTTTAGTACTGCTTATGGTGAGTCTACTTGCATTGTTAATAGCACAACAGGTAGTGTACTTACTTTTTATGCAGAAAGCTGTGGGTCATACCTCTCAACCTGGAAACATCAAAAATCTGGACAAGGCCCATGAAAAATAGTTACAAATCTGTACTCAGATTAACATCAAATTTGCATGCATAATGACATAACCCCGCCCACTCCAATGGAATTGTGGTATACTGACTTTCAAACGCAAACTGAAGAACAGAGAACCAAAATATGGCACCAGAGTCCCCCTGCAGCCATTCCAATGTCCCATTACCTGTCTATTTTGCCCCATTTACCATAAACACTAATGTATGCATACTGCTTTTCTTCTACAATGATTATTTGGATTTTATTTTTATGTTTTATAGCACAATGCACAAACTGTAAGACATATACTAAACAAAGCTGCTAAACAAAGCAATATTGTCTCACAATGGAAATAGACATGGCATTAAAACTTCTCTGCCATTGAAACTCACATTTATTGAAACAGCATTGAAACCCGCACACCACATCCAAAAAAATGTTTGCTTCATGGCCCATGCATTGTGATACACTCAATTTATTATCAAGGTAAGTGAGCAGGAAATAAAAAAAAAGAATAAATATATACACACATATATATATATATATATATATATATATATATATATATATATATATATATATATATATATATAGAATAGATCCTATCAAAAGCACCAATAAAAGTCCAGTAATGTGAGGAAAAATGTTGACAATGCCACTTTCAGAAAAAATCAAACAACTGCTTACAAGGTATAATCCCTTATTCCCTTCTTTTCAAAAGTAAAGAAATGGAGACATGTCCAGGAAAGTGTTATTGCTGCTTTGTTTTTTTTTACTCACAAAGTTACAGCAGGATAGCACAGTGTTTCACTAAGTAGGAGAACTACACACAAACATTTTATTCATGTCATGCTGCTTTTTTCCCCTTCTGCAATGGCACATGCTAAGTAAGTAAACATTGTGGTCTACAAGGCAATACTAAAACTGTAGGTTATCAGTTTTCCTAAAAAAGATATTAATTAAAAATTCCTCATGGTGAATACTTTCAAAATGTATCCTGCTGGGTTTTGAGTGCATGTTATGCAGTGCTTTTTTTTGTAGTCAATATAATCTGGTGCTGTTTCACAAAACTATGAACTAGTGATGCTTATCTTAAGGTCGTTTCCCACCATCATGTTTCTTCACATGCACATATACATAAAGACAATTTATAGTAATCATCTCAGTTTTCTAGACTGCCTCATCATGAGCAAGATAACAGTTAGCGTAAACCTTAAGAATCATCTAAAACAAAGTAAGAATATAAACGATGACTCAGATGTAGAACAATGAGTGTAGTGTTAGTCTGGTTATGCATTTGCATAGTAAAGAACATGGGTACTCAATGACAAAGATGAATGTGTAGTTTTGCCTCGATACTGCAAATTATTTTACTAATTGTATATGAGTGTAGAGTTGTAGACATCTTCCTTCAGTTACCTGTAGATAAATTTTAGCTCTTATATTTATATTCATAAACACAACATGCTTTTCTAGGCTTTTTTAAGGGGTGGTTTTCTACCTGACTTGTTCCTGAATGCCTGAATGCTGCAGCTGTTGAAGCCAAAGAAAGCCATTTGAATAAAAAGCCAGAATCCATTTGAAAACATCCCATTCCTTCCAAAGCTAATAAGAATAACCCAAACCGGCAGATAATAACTACTTAGAGTGAGTGAGCTGTTTCTGAATAAGAATAACTGCTGAAACAAACTGGCAGATAGAGCGAGCTTAATGTTTGAAACTTTGAATAGCTACTATTTCTAAAGAGCTAAAGTGCTCGTTTGAATAACTCACTAACTGCTCACATTCGCAGATCATGGTGAAAGCCGGAAATGTGTCCTTGGAGCCCTTGAGCTCAGTTCCGACAGGCTGATAGCCCTGACGGTGCTGATGTCATTGTGCACGTGATGACATCAGTGCAAAATAAAAAAACAGAGGAAAAATTAAAAATAAAACAAGAACTAAAGCTGGGAAAAGTCAGAAATCGTGGGGTGCCACTCGGGAATCATGTCACCACAGTATTTGGACCCCAAAACTCAGTAAAAACCAAGTTATCTGGTATGGTTGGGAGGTATGCTGTGGGTTCTACTCCCACAGTAGTTAGATGCATTGCTAATACTGTACTGTGTTATAAATGGGGTGGATGCTGCAGTACTTTTTGGTGAAGATATCTGATAACTATGAACCTGTTACCAGTTTGCCATCCATTCCCTACTGGGATATTACTAGCTTATCATTTTTTAATGCAACATGGGCAATTTATTCCTCAAGGGCTACAACCACTTTATTTGTAGATGAAGCAATGACATATAAAGTTGTTTGCTAACAGCAACCTCTTCATTAGTTACAGATTTCTTTAATGTGGAATTTAGATGACTTTTACTTCTTCAGAGATTGAGCATATTTACTGATACTGGTGGACTGTAGAAGTTTGAGTAGACTTTTATAATGGAAATGTAAGCTTGAGTAGACTTTTATGATAGAAATGTTCTGAATTTGGCAGTTTTGTCATTATTGCTGCATGCATTTTGTTTCATTGTTTACTGGAAAAATGTTCAAAATAATACATTTAAAATATCCTCTAACAACTGTACTGTATTGTACAAGGAATATAATTTAATACAATCAGGAAGGTGTATCAAAGAGCATGTGTATGTTTCGTGTTCAAGGGGCCTATGATTTGAAAACATCCCAAAGTTAATCTTTATCTGCCACTGGCAAAATGTATTTTCTTTGAATGTGGGTTTCAGTGCTGTTTCAATGAATGTGAGTTTCAAGGGCAGAGAAGTTTTAATGCTAAGTCTATTTTCATTGTGAGACTGCATTGCTTTGTTTTGCAGATAACTATTAGGATCTGTGCTATAAATGCAAAACAAAACTTTCAAATGAAATCCAAATCATCACAGAAGTAAAGCAGTAAGCACATAACAGTGTTTATGGTAAATGGTGCAAAATAACAAAGGAATGGGACATTGGAATGGCTGCAGGGGGTAGGCTTCATTTGACCATGATTTTGTGAGGGGGGAAGGGCTGCAAACTCAGACAGCCCTGGCTGAACTATACCTCTCAACTGTCCAGATGTTTGCAAAATGAATAGATTTTTGCTTCTTATTTTTGGTTTGATCCTCATAAAATTTGTGGTTTTCTGGCAAATCATTTAGAGATGAAGTCACTAAATAATGACAGACATTGAGTTTCAGACATCATAACCTTCAGAAAAATGCATGCTAAAACAAGTCCTGTTATTCTATCAACTGTCTTAAGTTTATACAAGAGCAATTTTTAGTACTGTTCGTATGTTCCACCAATATATTTATTTGGCCCTGTCCAGATTTCCTGCATTAAGAGGTTGAGAGGTATGTGCAAATAAATCGCTTTATATAACTAGGAATATCCAACCCTCTCAACTGTCCCCAATTTTGGGTCAAAATGTTGCTCTGCCCCTAATAACCCCTCCACAAAATGGCAATTTTGAAAGAAAACGTGGAGGGTTTACAATTATAAATAACTTAATGATCAGAGTTATAGATTACTTTTATTTCAAAAATGCATGTAGATGCTCTTATTTTGTCAGCTGCTTAAGTTAATAGTACTAATATTAAAAAGATTTCCCTTCTTTGACAGGTTGCAATTTTATATTTTTGCATCACATTTTGGTCTGTTTTTCATAAAATTGTGGTTTTCTGCCAAATTAGTAGCAAATCATTAAAGATTGAAGTTAGAAAATAATGGCAGACATTTGAGTTTCAGATTTCATACCATTCAGAAATTTCACACTAATGCAAGACCTACTAATATTCTATTATCTTTCTTAGTTTATAAGAGCAATATTTAAAAATTGTCATTATTTTTGGGCCTCTGCCCCACTTCTATGTATGGCTTTGTCCAGTTTTCTTGCTCTGAGGTTGAGAAGTATGAGTGTCAGAGCCATCACCATCAGCCAGAGACATTTCAAATTGTGATATACTTGTTGCATCCCACTCCCCCATGTAGTGACTCTGGATGTGTCCAAGCAAGGCAAGGATCAGTTATGCAGTGCAAGTGTGCAGAGTATTCCCCCATCTAAGGTAGACACAAGTACGAGCGTGTTTATCCTGGTTTCTTGTTCTCAAGTTGGATTGTGTTTTTGAGATTAACAAGTTCAACAGTGGCTTTTCATCTGTCCTTGATTTTGCAGAATGTTCTGGTTTTCTGTCATATTTTTATACTGTTGATTTATGCTTCTTATTATTCAGAAAATGCATGCTGTCACAGTGCCCTGTTGCTTTGTGTTTAAGTAGCAATGCTTTAATGACCATCAGGTAAGCTTGTCTGAGATTATAAGATGCAAGTAACCTTTAATAAGCATACTGTTAAATAATTACCAACACTGAATGCCTTTTTGTTGTTGCCATGTAGAGAATATTTACATAACTAGATAATGTACAAGCCTTGGGTATTGAAATGCATATGACAGTATTTGTAATAAAGGATAGGATTACAGTATTTTCAGAAGGTCATTACATTTGTTGGAAATTTGCAGTCATCTTTGCAGGCTTTACCCGTAAACTAAACAAAATGCCAATCTATCATTTGTGGTCCATAACTTGTGTAGTAATCCTTTAAGCAATTTATCTTGAGCTTGGTTCTTGTTTGCTGTTCATTTTTTTACTTTGATCTTGTTTTCCCCATGAAACAAGTAGATAGTTGTTGTCAGGCAACAAGTGTTTTTTGAATAAAAAACATTTTTACAAGTGGGAGTATCACAGAGATTTTTACTTTCAGCATGTTACTTGGTACTTTTATAAAGCTGAATATAAGTTATAATTAGAACTGCAGTGCAAGAAGAAGCTTGTTTTTTTAGACTTGATTTTGAATAGTATTCCAGTAATTTATTTAAAAAGTAATTTATTTTTTCATGCCTCACAACCTTTTTGTTTCCATCTAGATATTAAGTAAGCTGTCATGTAGCCAATGCATTGAAATATTGTTTTTCTTCTATACTTCATTTGTCTTGATTGGACTCTCATAATGATGGTTTGGCACCCAGGGCAGCGTATTTTAGTTAAAGTTCCAGTTGTTGTGTTTTTGAGTATAGCTCCACCCCTTTCTAGTTGGCCACACCTTTTCCTATTGGCCCCACCCATTCAGCTGTCTCCTGCAGCCCCCTCCTTTAATTTGAAGTCACCAACTGCTACTGCCTGTCAGGAATCTTACATCCTCTAACAGACTAACATTCACATCACCATTCCAGTATCCCCAACCTTTTTACAGTGTTAAGAATATGGTTCACATTTACTGAAAGCACTTTAAAATGATCATTTCCTTCTTTTTAAGTTCAAAGGAAATATTTTTAAATTTATGTGTTCTTTTTTTTTATATTTTCCCAAAATGCATATTTTATTGGGTTTATGTAGAAATAACCCTTGATGCTCAGAATCAGATTTTCCACTGGCTAGAATTCAAAATGTGTATTAGTATCCATCCCTTCTCCTGACCTGTCTTCCTGCAAGCACTCTCTCTGTACTCATTTTGACTGCCCATATGTCTTTTTCTACAGCTTCTTATTAACATTGTTCCTGTAGAAATCCCGCAGAAAAGTGGATTACTGATATTCACCTTATTCTAAACCGCAAGAAGACCAAATTACTTCTATTCACCCCCAACAAATCCAAAACCACACCTCTTTCTTTCACCATCACCTCCAACAATGGCACATCAATCTCTCCCTCCCCCCATACTAAGCTACTCGGTGTTGAAATAGATCAGGATCTTAACTTCAGTGTCCACATCTCTCAAACCATTAAAAAGGTTCATAAAAAATTTGGAATTTTATACAAACACAAACAGTTCCTATTAGACCAAGCACGAATCACCCTAGCCCAAACCTACCTCTTGTCTACCCTACTATATGCATCACCAATCCTAATTCACATCAGGAAAACAGACCTAGACAAACTAGAATCATGTTACAATAAGATTGCAAAATTTGCCAATAACTCCACTTTTAGAAGTCATCACTGTTTTGCCTTAAAACACCTACAATGGTTAGAACTCCCTCAGCTAATTAGGTATCACCAACTAGTGATCACCTTCAACATACTAAAGAATCCCCACAAAACGCCATCCCTAAACCAACTACAAAACCAATACTCAGCAAACTGCCCTCTACGCTCATTAAACAAGACCCTGCTCTGTATATCCAAAGCCAACAACACTGCAGGGAAAGCCCTCTTCTCTCATACCAATTCTCGCTAAGGAATGGAATAAGCTCCCCCAAAATATATCGTCAGCAACATCTATCTCACTGTTCAAAAAATCACTCAAGCCACACCTCTTGCAGTCATGGCTCTGTCCTTGCATTACATAAATGCTTTCCTAATCTCCTCCATTTCTTCTATTCTCCTTTCTATCACTGCTCACTATGCCTAATGTTCAGTACTTCAGAAACTCCTAGAACAGGACTACTTTTAGCTACTTTTTGCTACTATATTGCCTTCTGTGATGTCACTTTGATTGCATCAGACAATGAATGTATCTCTTGTTTTCTTTTCCTTCTCAAATAACCGACATCCAGGGTCCTCTTTGTATAATGTAAACCTGCCTGGAAAGATCTATTGTATGAAATATTTCTTGATTGCATATATAACACTGTATAAAATAATTTTTATTTTCCTTCCCAAATAACTGATATCCAGGGTCCTCTTTGTGTAATGTAAACCTGTCTGGAAAGATCTATTTTATGAAATATGTTTGATTGTATATAAAACACTGTATAAAATTGTTGTTGTGGAGCTTTTCTCCCCGGGCCTCCACTGTAAATGGACTTAGTTCCAGTTGGACTTTCTCGGTAAACAAATGTAAAATAAAAAATAAATAAATAAAAATAAATAACCCTTGTTATTCATCTCCCTCAGTCTCTTGCTGTCCTTCTGCATGTATGCTGTCTTCTCTTCCCCCTCTTTTTCATTATTTACTGTGTGTTCTTGACAATACATCCAAAAGTGTCTTGCTTTTTACACAACCTGCATTCAGGCACACACCTTCTTGCAGTATGTCTTTTCTCCCCACACTGGTTACATCATACCTTGTCATAATCATTAATTAAATGAAAAAAAGTCACCACAAAAGAAACATGATTTAGGTAGGTCAGCATACCTTAATGTCACTCTATGATCAGCCACAAAAATAACACTTGGGAAGTGTTTTACCTTGTTATTTTCACATTTGCAAAAAACTTCTACCTTCCACCATCTATTCCATAAGTTTCTCTCATCCATAATTTTCACAATAATACCAGTAGTTTCACACGGACCCTGCATGCCTTTTTTCACATAATCCTTTTCCAGTTCATCAGTGCTAAACTGCAAAGTAACATTTTTTAACATTTAAGTTACTAACAGAAAACAAATAATTATTCGACAGATAAATGTCCTTCTTCCTTCATAGTTCCAGAAATGTTATCATTAGTCACATAAACTATCTGTCCCAAAATGTATAAAAGACCAAATTTCTTGAGCTTTAAAACCTAGAATTGTTAAATTGTCCCATACATAATATTTCTCTTTTACAGTGTCATGTTTTGTTCTTATTCTCACTGTTGGTCTCTACTTTTTAAAAATAGTTTTACTTAAAGTTTGTTACTGCTCTCCTTTCTTGTTTGTTGCCACTGCTGGATATGTTTCAGTTACCCCGTTATCTGCTGCTAAAACCAGACCCCTTCTCATTTTGTTGCTGCTTTCCTCTTTTACTTTCTGTCACTGCTGCATATATTTTTACTGCTGCATTCTTTCACTTCATCTGGTTCCTTTTTTATATCTTCAGCACTTTGGAAGAAGTCATCAGCCATTTCACTCAGTGAAGCAGCAGAACTGTCACCCAGATCATCCTGCTTGATTATTTTTTAAAGAACATCATCAGCAAGCCTTTTAGACATCAGTTTTGTTATCTGCACCACATCCACTGACTCATTTCCTTCTTTTCTCCAAGGAGACAGATAATTCTGCTCATTTGTAACATCCACAACATAAGAATCTTTACTTACATTATGAAGCTCTGGAATGAACAAATTTTTCTACAAATTTCCCTTTTTACCTCCAAACTCTCCTTAGCTTTTCTTTCCCCTTCCATGCTGTTGCTTCCCTTGAGCCTCTTCCTTGCTGCTGTAGGAACCTTTCATCACCAACTAGCATCCCCAAAGAGTTTTTATTTATTTGTATACATATATACAATTCATATTTTACATATTTACAATATTACATATTTTAACATTATTCAGTATATTGATATTTCCATTTTAACTATTCCAGTCACTCTTTTACCCATAACCAAAACCATTTTTCCAGCATTTTTGTCAATGTCCATTTTCCATTGGATCTGATTTCATTAAGTCTTTTACTCCATATTGTCCATGTTACATAGATTATGATTCTGCCCATTTTCTAAGCATCATTCTAGGATCTTGTCCCACAAAACCCATGCTCTATCATGTCCACATTTAACCTTTCAATATTTAAATAACTTTTAATAAAATCATGTTTACATACTTCTTTCCACAGTTTTTTTAATTAAAAAAATGTTCTGCAGTTTCCAATTATTTACATTTATTACATATTCTATTCTGTTTTCTCTTGTATGGCTTATTTTCCCCCACTGGTAATTTTCTTATGAACAATCTCCATATAAATCATTGCATTCTTTAATTCTTTCGTAATTTTTGTGTCTTATCATTATTTCTTTCTTCTTTCTTCTTATCTATCTCTAACTCTTTCCATGGATCTACCAAATAAAAATATATCAATAATGTTAATTTATTATTAATTTCTGTTCATTTCTATGACATTCTTTATTAATTTCCATAATATAATTGTACTGTAAAATTCTTCATTTCTTTATTAATAACACTTTTACTACTTTTTTTCATTTCCACCCCCCCAAATTTATATATATATATATATATATATATATATATATATATATATATATATATATATATATATATATATATATATGGGTTCCCTATATAATTTTGAAATACTGATATCTCAAATGTCAGTATTTCGAAATTATAATAGTGAAGCCTTTAAATTCCGAAACACTAGAAGAGCAAAATTCAAAATCCCGAAGTACGGAGATTTTGAATTAGCGCTTCTGGTGTTATGGTGTGTGAATGGTAAGTTATCAGTTTGGGTATGTATGTGTGTTGGTTAAGGGCTTTAGTGTAAGTCAGTGTGTGTTGTGACTGTGATATGTGTGTGCAAGGGAGTGCAAAATGTGTGGGTGCGAGTTACCTTTGTGTGTCTGATTGTACGAACTCGGAGTTAGTATATATAAGTAGGGAGGTAGTGGTGCAGCCCACCACATGGGTGGTGTAGGGGGGCTTTCCCCCCTGCTTATCTTTAGTGTAGGATTTTATATTTGATTTGGGGGGAAGTTGTCTGTATGTGTTTGTGTGTACTGTATGTGTAGAGTACTGTCGGGATTTCGAATTTAGTGATTGTGAGGTGTTTGAGATTTGCAAGTTTTAGCTATGTAATTTTGAAATACTGAAATTCAGGATTTCAGTATTTCACGATTACATAGTGAATTCATAAAAAAAATATATATATATATATATATATATATATATATATATATATATATATACACAATACATTATTGTTTATGTCAAATATTTATTTTTCATTATTCCTTTTATACATACTTAAAGAGGTTGCATGCACAAGCAGATTTATTCTTCTCAATCCTTCATAGTTCATCTTTCATATACAAAGTTCTCCTCTTAACTGGGTTCAATTTTGAGCCCCCAAGTAAATGGAAAATGTCTGCATAACTTCTTTTTTATATTTCGCTTGCATCATGTAAACATTTGCAATAAAATATATTTTACCTATTATTATGGTGTTTATTAAATGTCTTTTATTTTTGTATGAAAACCAGTATGTCTTCCAGAATGTGATCATGTCTTTGATTCCTTTAATATTTTTATCCCATTGTTCATGTCTCTATTCTGTCCTTCCAAATGCTATTCCTAAAATATCTATACTATTTTCATTATATTCCACACCTCCTATAATACCTTCATAGGCAAGTCATTTGCTTTTCTCTTTATTTATGCTTAAACAAGTTTCTTCACCTGTGTACTCAATTTGTCATTATATGTTAAGTTGTCAAACTCGCCTTCATTCTTGCTGGATGGGTTCGGAGCCGACTCGGCACTTGCTAAGCTCGAGAGCTAATTTTACCAGCTCGAGGCAACCCTATATCCCATGATGCAAGGCATGACTACCCAGATCTCATTTGCCGCTTCGCGAAGAGGTCTTCTTTTACCAGCTCAGGTAGTGTTTTTGTGATTTAACTTTCTACAGTTAAAAATCTTCCCTTTTTCCAGCCTTTTTTTTCTCAGTATTAGAGTTAGTCTTTCTATAGCCATCTCCTTAACCCTATACTCCCTCAACCTAATAGGTTTAGTTATTTTCCCCTTCAGGCCTTAAGCCTCCCTTTCCTTAATTCCTGTCAGGGTGTTTGAGTGTTGTACTTAGTCCCCCCCCCCCTCTTCTTAAGTTAACTATGTGGGTGAACTTTGTGTGTGTGTGTTTGTGCACTGGGCATAATTATGTCCAAAGAATCGAAGGTCTCAGGCTTCAAGAAGTGTGACTCGTGCTGTCAGAAGATGTCTCTGACAGACGGTCACACTTCTTGCGTGTACTGCCTGGGACTTCTACACCTGCAGGACTCCTGTGCCATTTGTCATTCTTTTAGCCACAGAGTCCTGCAGGAATGTAGGAATAAATTAATCCTACGAGGCTTATTGAAGCCGGAGAGCTCCCCGACCAAGACCGGGTCGGGGAAGCCCTCTAAGCCACCTAAACCCCAGGCTTTGAGTTCGAAGCCTTCGGCTGTGGCTCCGACTACTTCGGAGCCGATCTTTCTCTCTTAGAGGTGGTGGTATCGGTGCCAGCCAGCTCTGATACACCTGCATCGAAGTCGATGTCGGCTCCAGCTGGAGCCGACATTTCCATGACCCAGACTGGAGCCGATAAGTTATCAGCTCCGACTGGAACCGAGGGGACTTCGGCTCTGATGGCTCCAACTAGGAAGAGATCTCAGTCTCCTTCCCTGGAGTCAATTCGCTCGGCTCCGGGATCTCTGCATTCGGAACGGAGCCATCGGAGCCGATCTTCTAGGTCTTCCAGGCTCTCTGACCATGACTTGGAGAGAGTGGTAAGCAGATTGCTGAAATCACAGGCACTGGCCCAGATGCTCCATAGCCCGTCTCAGCAGACGACCGCTATCACTCATCCCCCTGAATTTCCTCCTTCGACTCTCCTCCAGAGTTTGGAGCCGGAGCTTCTCGAAACCTTGACTGTTGGTGCGTCAGAGCCGATGCCACCCCTTTTGGCTCCTTCGTCTTCAACTCCAATTTCCTCCATGACACCTTCCATGGAGGGATCCGGTCATTGTGAATCCTGCTTCAGCTCCGAGGGGGCGAGTGGCATCAGACCCTTGTCTGGCCCCGTTCTCCCTCTCAGAGCTTCGGAGTTGGTGAGTTCGGCACCGACATCGGCCTCGGAGCCTTTTCTTTCGGCGGGGCCGGGAGTTCCTGTTTCTTCAGAGCGGGAGCTCTCTGGCCTCCCTGGAAGGGGAGCCTTTGAGGTGATGAGGAGTGTTCTAGCCCCTCAGCTGAGTCAACAGTTGGTTCCATTAGCTCCCCCCTCCTCGGTGCCTGCTGATATCTCTTCCCACTCTCTTGCTCCCGGACCCAGAGATCCATCGCCCCAGGTTTCCCCACTGGGAAGAACTTCCTCTTCCGAGGTTTCTCCTGATCCTTCGGGGGAACCCCCGCGTAAGAGGACGTGCAAGAGGAAGCACATAGACTCCCCTGAGTCTACAACATCTGACACTGACTTAGATGAGTCGGGGGGATCCCCAAGGTCCTCCTCTGAGGATGTCTCCTTTTCAGACATCTTGGAACTCCTTAAACAGAGGGGGAACCGGCCTTCCATTAACCCCTCCGAGGATGAGTCAGTATACCTGGAGGCTTTTGGATCTTGACCTTCCACCTCCTGGGTGTCTCCGCCTTTCGACCCTCTCATGGAAGTGGTGGCTCGAAGGGTGTGGGCGGCCCCGGATTCTGTGGAACCAGTCCCTAGGAGGCCATCTAAATTTATCATCGCCCCGGTAGACAAGCAGTTTCTCACCAAGGGTGTCCCTGTTGATGCCATGGTGGTGGCAGCTGCCACCAAGAAGGAACTTGCCAATCCTTCTGTACCTGTCCATCCTCCTAACAAGGAGTCTAGGACCATGGATAGGTATGGTAAGTGGATTTTTTCCTCAGCAACCTTCACTATGCGCTCGCTGAATTATCTCTGTCACTTTACCCGGCTTCAGAGAGATATTCTCAAGGAACTAGGTGAGGTAGTACAGGATCCGTCAGCTGCCGGGGCTCAAGAAAAAATTACCTTGCAGCTGGGAATCCTAAATTCCTTAACAAACTCCTCCATGTGGCTCATTTCTTATGCGGCCGATGGAGCGAGTAGAGCCGCAGGCACAGGAGTGGACCTTAGGCATCAGTCCTGGATGCGGCTTTGCAACTTCGCAGATCCCTTTAAGGCGTCCTTCACAAATACTCCCTTTGACGGTTCAGCTTTGTTTGGACCTCAGGTGAAGGAAACATTGACCAGATGCGAGCAGGATGGCAAGACTGTTTCTGCCGTAGGAGTCCGTTTCTCCACCCCTTCAAGACCTTATCCTAAAGGTCAGAAGGGAGGGAAGATGTGGTTCCGTAAATCTCAGGGAGTCACACCGGATGTACGTGGTCAGTTTACCCCCAGAGGCAGAGGGGGTAATAAGAATAGATGCCACCCTAGGGGCAGAGGGGGTCCGCAGAATCAGGGTAGCAGAGAGCCTCTCCCTGACAAACCCTTCCAGCATCCCTGAGGTGTTGCCCGACTGTCCACCCTTGGAGGCAGTCGGGGGAAGATTGTCGCTGTACCCAACAGCCTGGCTTTCCCTTTCTCAAGACATTTGGGTACAGTCGATCATATCCGAGGGTTACAAGATTCCCTTCGAAAACTATCCTGTTCCTCAGAAGGTATCCCTCCCAGACGTTGTACCCGGTCTAAGGGAGTTCTTAAAGCTGGAGGTATCAAAACTTCTAGCAAAAAGAGCCATCCAGCCAGTTCCAGCAGACCAAATAGGATCCGGGATCTACTCAAGATTCTTTTTGGTCCCCAAAAAAACAGGAGATTGGAGACCAATTCTAGATCTCAGCAGACTAAACAAGTTTGTCAAGAAGGCAAGATTCCGGATGGTCACGCTTCAGTCCATTTTACCCTTTTTGGGCAAGGACAACTGGATGTGCTCGGTAGACCTTCAGGATGCGTACTATCACATAAAAATTCACAGGCGCTCCAGAAGGTTTCTCCGCTTTCGGCTGGGGACCAGTCATTTTCAATTCAGAGCCCTGCCCTTTGGTCTCACTACAGCCCCCAGAGTGTTCACCAAATGCATGGCAGCGGTCACGGCTCACCTGAGACATCAAGGATTCCAGGTGTTTCCGTATCTAGACGACTGGCTCCTCATGGCCACCACCAGGCATCAACTTCTCCAGGCCAGGGACTACACTCTTCATATGTGCAGCCAGTTAGGAATTTCCATAAACTTCGAAAAGTCCTCCTTGTTACCTTGCCAGTCTATTATCTTTATAGGCGCAGAACTAGACACTGTTGGGATGTCAGCAAGACTCACAGATCAAAGACTTCTGGACATCCAAAAATATGTTCAGATCATCCTACTCAGCAAAAAGATCAGGGCCAGGTTTGTCCTGAAGGTGCTAGGACTTATGGTGGCTGCCAACGTACTTCTTCCTTTGGCTCGCTTCCATATGCGGCTACTGCAATGGATGTTATTCACCCAGTGGTCCTTCCAGCAGCTTCCCATGCGCCACGAGATCATCGTGACACAATCTTGCAAGAGTCACCTGACCTGGTGGATTTCTTCCCCTCAAGTCCTCCAGGGCAGACTGTTTGTTCCCCCGGCCCCGGTTGCCACAGTCACATCGGATGCTTCCCTGATCGGGTGGGGGGGTATTATCAGGGCAGGATGGTCCATGGCACTTGGCAACCCTTCGAATACCATCTGCACAATAAATGTCCTAGAGATGAGAGCAGTGCTTTTAATGTTGCAAGCCCTCAACAACTTTCTTCCTTTAGGAACTATTGCAGTTCAGACGTACAACATGTCCGTAGTATGGTACATCAACAAACAGGGCGGGACCAAGTCCTATCCACTGTGTCGAGAAGCTCTCATACTTTGGCAGTGGGCAGTCTCCTCTCATCGGTTTCTGATAGCAATGCCCATCCCCGGGAAATCCAACTTCATTGCGGACAGATTGAGCAGAGCTATTCTCATGCGTCACGAGTGGTCTCTCAAACAATCAGTAGTGGAGGAGATTTTTCAGAAGTGGGGCTTCCCTTGCTGCGACCTTTTTACTACACCCCAAAACAGCAAATGCCCAGACTTCTTCTCCCTCTTTCCACTCCCAGGCCAACCCCCCAGAGACGCTCTAACCCAGGTTTGGCCCCGGGGACTTCTTTATGCTTTTCCTCCATTCCCCTTGATACCTCAAGTCATTCAGAAAGCTACCATTTTGAGAGCCAAGTTGATTCTCATTGCCCCTTACTGGCCTCGACAAATTTGGTTCCCGTTCCTTCATCACCATCTATTGGTACAGCCTTGGCGTCTGGACCCAGTTCCAGATCTTTTGACCCACCAGTCGGGTCATCTGCACCAGGCCATTCACTCTCTCAACCTCACCGCTTGGTTGCTCCACTTCCTTCATTAGCCAGGCTTCCTATGATTTCTAATCCTGTACGGGATATCATAGTAGCTTCTCTAAAGTCCTCTACCAGAAAGATTTATGCTAGTAAGTGGCAGCGTTTTCCTTCTGGGCAAAGTCCAGGGACATAGACCCCTTTACTGCCCCAGTTCAGTCAGTTTTGGACTTCTTAGCTGAGATTTTTCAGTCGGGTTCTTCTTCTTCGACAGTCAAAGTCCAGCTGGCAGCAATCTCAAATTTTCATGTTGGCTTAGCGGACCAGAACATAATGTCTCACAAGCTTTGTAAAGCCTTTCTCAGGGGTATCTTTCTACTAAAGCCCCCAATTAAAGATCCTCCTCCGCAATGGGACCTGAATTTAGTGCTGACATCCCTAATTCTTCCCCCCTTCGAACCGGCTACTACATGCTCTTTAAAATTTCTCTCTTGGAAGACAATTTTTCTGGTGGCTATTACTTCAGCTAGGAGAGTGTCTGAACTTCATGCTCTCTGTGTTCGACCTCCCTACCTGGTTTTCCACAAGGATAGAGTATCTCTAAGAACAAATCCATCCTTTTTGTCCAAGGTGGCTTCCCAGATGAATCTTAACCAGTCTATTGATCTTCCAGTATTTTTCCCGAATTATTCGGACAGAGCGGAACAGAAACTGCATTATTTGGATGTTCATCACCAGCTCAGATACTACTTGGATAGAACTAAACAATTCAGAAAATCTGATCAGCTTTTTCTTTCTTATGCAGAAAACAAAAAAGGTCTCCCGGTCTCCAAGGTGACCTTATCAAAATGGCTCTCTTCCACTATTTCCCATGTTTATCTCCTTAGGGGCAAAGAATTGCCCTCTAATCCTAAGGCACATTCTACTAGAGGCCTAGCCACATCTACAGCCTTTCAGGCCAGGCTACCTATTGACACCATTTGTGCAGCAGCCACTTGACCCACGCCTCATACCTTTGTCTCACATTACAAATTGGACTTGGCCTCCAGAGACAGAGCTAGGTTTGGTTCCACAGTTCTCAAGAGTCTGTTCCATTGAGCCACCCAGGATAGAAGTGCTAGGGACGTGGTCCCATCCAGGAAGAATGAAGGCGAGTTTGACAACTTAACATTAAGAAGTTATGTACCTACCATAACGTTCCATGTTAGTTGTCGTCTCTCGCCTTCTTTCTTGCGTCCCTCCCTCCTTTCCCCCTAGCCTGGACAGACCTTGAAGTTGTACTCTTCTCTGGGGATGAGTTTATTCTTCCTATGGACTCCAGTTGTGAGTGGTCACTAGTTTTACTAGTTCCCCTGTGTTGTGTTTACACATTTGGTTACTTTCTTCTCCTTCTGTTGGAAGAAGATAATGGGCATATTTCTATAGCTACCAAATGAGATCTGGGTAGTCACGCCGTGCATCATGGGATATAGGGTTGCCTCGAGCTGGTAAAATTAGCTCTCGAGCTTAGCAAGTGCCGAGTCGGAGCCAAGGATTGGCTCCGAACCCATCCAGCAAGAAAGAAGGCGAGAGAAGACAAGTAACACTTTTGTGGCCTTTCCAGCTGTTGCAGGTGTCTAGTGAGGTACATGCCAAATGGGGCATTATACTCTATGACTGGTCTAATTAGAAAAGAGTAGAGAGAGATGATGACCTCTTTCTTCCTGGATGCAAAACCTTTGGTAATGAGATGTGCCACATAGAAGGACTTTCTGACCACAGTAGCAATGTGGTTTTCGAAGGAGAGGTTGCTGTCAACCTGTGTCCCTAGATCTCTTATAATGCCTTCAGTGTTCAGTGGGCTCTCATTGATGTGGTAATTAGTGGAAACTGAGTTTTTCCCAAAGGGGATGACAACGCATTTTTTGACATTAAGCTTAATGCCATGGTTTTGACACCAGTCATTAGTCTCAGTGAGGCCTTTCTGTAGGATGTCTGCATCATGTAGGGAGTGAATAATGCCTCCCAGCTTGCAGTCATCTATGAATTTGGTCAGCCAGAGTCCCTCCATGTTGGCCTGGACTTCTGAGAAGGAGATGCCAAAAAGGAGAGGACCCGGGACCGATCCCTGTGGGAATCCACTCATGACTGGTTGGCAGTCTGACTTGGAGTCCGCTACTTTCACACTGTTTGTTCTGTCTGTGAGTCAGTTTGCAACCCACATAATGATATATGGGTTGATGCCTAGTTTGGTGAGTTTATCCATAATTCCTGAGTGAGGAATGGTATCAAAGGCCTTGGCCAGATTGAGGAAGGCTGTATAAACTGCCTTACCTTCATCCACTGCTCTGGTGACTGACTCAAAGAAGTCAACCAGGTATGATCTTCTTCTTCTTTCAGCTTTTTCCCAGTTAGAGGTCGCCACAGCAGATCACCTGTCTGCTCATGATGGGCAGTGGAGTTTTACGGTGTCAAGTTGCCAGCCCAGCACCCAACCTTCCACAGAAGGCACACACATGCATGCACTCATGTCTAGGGCCAATTTAGAGGGTCCAATCGACCTACAGCATGTCTTTGGGAGGAAACCAGAGCACCTGGAGGAAACCCACGTGACCACAGGGAGGACATGCAGACTCTGCACAGAAGACACCCCAGCTGAGGATCGAACCGGAGAACCTCTTGCTGTGAGGCAGCAATGGTAACAGCTGCACCACCATGGCCACCCTGAGCAGGCATGATCTACCTTTCACAAAACCAAGTTGCATGGGATATAGAGTTTGTAGATTCCCTATATCCTTGTTAATCAGGTCCATGATGATGTGCTCTATAGACTTACATATCAGACTCATCAGGCTAATGGGATGATAATTTCCAGGGTTTGTGGTCACTTCTCCTTTATGGAGAGGGATGACTGTAGCAGTGTGCCATTCCATAGGGACAAAGCCTGAGGTGAGGCTGTGAGTGAACAGAGCACACAGCTGTGGTACCACTTCACTTTGTAATTCATGTAGAACACAGCCAGGGATATTGTTGGGTCTCATGGAAGCTGTATTTTTGGCCTTAGACAATGCAGCTTTAACCTGTGCTGCAGTAATGCAGGGAGCCTGGCATTCTTTTGGTATTGAAATTGGTCCTTTAGGGGAGAAGAGAGGGGTAAAGTTGGTACTGAATCTGTTGGCCAGTATGTTGGCAATATCTGTTGGCTCAGTATAGGAAGTACCATTGTGCAGTAACTCAGAGCTAATCTGGGTATTGCCATGAAGATTGCTGATATAACTAAAGAAGGCTTTGTGGTTGTTTTCAGTGTCTGCTGCAATTCTGCCTTCATAGCTGACTTTGGAGGTTTTGATGAGGGATCTCAACATTTTTTTGAAGCTAGTAAGGGAATTGTTCCAGTCTTGGCACTTCACCTTTTTCTACAACAGTGTCTTCCTTCTGTTGGAGAGTGTATTAATGGCAGGGGACCACCAGACTGGCTTCCTTTTTTTTGGAGGAGAGCGTCTTGGTTCTGTTGGGTATGGCTAGTTCCATGCATATATGTACATGTTCATGCAGTGCATTGGTCTATGATTTGGCAGTTGTGCATCTATTTTTCATTGGCATGGGTGCCATGAAGTTAGCCACCTCTGCTTTTAGGAGTCCAAAGTCAGCTTTGGAGAAGTTTTTCATGGTGGATACCTTTGCAAGGGGTGTGGATGAGATGTGGATTTCCATGGTGATTAGTCTGTGGTCAGATCTAACCAGGGAGGAATTGACTATTGGTGTAGACGTGTCCAACCTGCGGCCCTCAGAGCTCTTCCATGTGGCCCTCAACCTCTAACTGCAACATCGATGTACGCATGCCCCAAAACACTTTTTTTTGTTTTGTGTTTTTCGCTCCCATGACCTGTAATGCTAATGTCGTTGTGTGCATGCATCAAAGCACTCTTATAGTTTTGTTTTTGAGCCAAAAAATGGTCCGTGTGTTTACACCATTATTTTGCACCGAACAATCAGTGTGTGTGTGTGTGTGTGTGTGTGTGTGTGTGTGTGTGTGTGTGTGTGTGTGTTCTCGCTGAAGAGGGACTCGTGTATGGATTTGCCGCTGTTGCCTTTGAAAGAGACAGCAATTACCTGTGTTAATAGATAAGTAAGGAGTGAGTGAGTGCATGCATGAAAGCAGAATTGTGTGCGTGAAAGTAGAAGAGTGTGTGTGTGTGTGTGTGTATGTGTGTATATGTGTGCATGACAGAGATAGATGCATGCACAAAGAGGCTAACAATGATCAGTCTACCTACTGAACACAAACAAGTTAGCTCACAAATACATCATACATTAAGAGTACACTTTCATTAAATTGCAGCTTTCCTGACAGGGAGAGTGTTGTATTGAACATGAACTCATACCTCTTAACTGTCTGGATTTTCAAAGAATGTCTGGATTTTTGCCTCATCTTCCAATTTGTGTCTTTTGCTTATGAAATAAAAGTAGTCATCCAAGGTAATGCAGTTCCAGGGAGTAAGAATGAGACAGCAGCCTAGGGTTAATGGGTCAGTAGTGGACTGACTATGTGGGTCTGTAGTATATAAAATTGTATTGTTTTTTCAGACAAACAAAAAAGCACCTAGTACTGTTTTTTCATTGGTACTGCAGTGGTGGTGCTGCGGTAGCATTGTCGCCTCACAGTCAGACATTGCCCGTTCGATTCTCAGTTAGAGCGTCTACTGTATGACAACATGCATGAATGGGCATTCCTTCATTGAAAATTGTGTGTTAGGCCCGGCAAGCCAGCACATAAAACTCTACTGCCAATCATTAGCGGACCAGAGTTCTGCGGTGGCGACCCCTAACCGGGAAAAGCCGAAAGACACACACACACACACTGTTTTTTCACTGGTGGGTTCTAAGCAGTGGTAGATTGAACAACAGTAAGCATAGCTTTGGCAGATCATCAATACTGGCAAATCAAGTTAGCACAATGTCATTTTTTAAATGTTGGGGACTTTAGTGTGTATGTGTGTGCTTATGTGTTGGGAGTGCTGCAACAGTAGACGATTATTAAAGACAGAGACTTACGGACTGTGGAGAATATGTTTCTTTGTTTCAAAACCTAATACTTGGGTATGCATGCCAGAAGTAGATTTTTTAAGACATAGCTTCTTGCCGTTTACAGTGGATGGATATTTACATTTAATGGACAATGTATTAGCATGGGCCTGTGGGGTTCTGAAGTATGCCAAGTCTACAACTACTACAACAGTGACCTGGAAATGGATATTGGGATATTACTGAAAAAATATAGTAAGTGGGCTTAGAAATATAGTTTAATTAAACAAAGTGTACTTTCAGTTTACAGGCCATAATTTAATTTCTTTCAGGTAGTCCAGATACTGGTAGATTGTATATCATTAGACTTAATTAGGGAGAGCTGTCATTCTGGGGAAACAAGCAGCCCTAGTTTCAGTGAAAGCTCTGTGGTTGCTTGCAGGTAGGAAGTTGCAGGATGTTGATGCAATGTGTTTTATTTATTATTTTTAATGCATTTGTCATTTCAAAGCATGGTTTTCTTTGATGCAAAAGAAGGCAGGACTGAATGAGCCATATAATGTTTAACTGACAATAATGGGATAGAAAGATTATAAGTGATGTATAATGTTTGCAACTACAGTTGTTTCAATGGTGTCTGTGATGCATAACTATTTTTTGGCCTGTGTCCCACTTTTATTTTTTGCTTTGTCCAGATTTCTTGCTCTAAGGTTGAGAGGTATGGTTCCATACTAAATCAGAAGTTGTATTTACCTGGGAAGACTTTTCGACATAATTATGAAAAACAGAGCCGTTTTAATATCTCTGCTTATTTCCAATATAAACTGCCATATAACCTTGCAAATAACCTTCTTATTAAGCTACTTTACTTCTTTTGGAATTGACAGGTATGATTAATCTGTTCAGACATAAGCAGAGATTGCTAATGTGACTTTTGATTTCTTGCAGCAGTCTGTGGTCTACCGTTCACATAATCACAATAACTTTTCTGTGTTTCTGGGTGTGTAATCAGTTTAACAGTTTTAAAGATGTTTTCCAAAAATAAATAAATATATAATAAATAAATAATCCTCTCGAGACTTTGAACTATTGACAAAGTCTGGGAATTGTTTTTTTCAAAAGCAAAGGTCAGCATTACAGCTCAGTAAACTGTCTGTGAGTAACTTCTGCACAAATTAAAATGTCTGAATGTCAAATGGCTTTAGATTGGAGGGAAGTTTATTTTTATTTTATTTGACATTTGTTTACCGGGAAAGTCCGACTGGACACAGGTCCATTTTCAGCGGAGGCCTGGGGAGAAAAGCTCCAAAAATAACGCAAAACAATATAATGCAATACATGAGAGAGAGAGACAGCAAATTATGGATGTAGTACTCATACAATATAGCAGAAATTACATCTCATAACAGTGAAAATCATTGAGGTACAGAATAAACTTAAACACATTTTTTTTACAGTTATAATTACAGCAAGGCAAATATCAATGAGTTAAGTTTTTAGGAGAAATCTGTTTGTACATAGCTGAAGCTCTGAAACAATCTTTTGGTATGGATTAACCTGGGGATTGACACAAGTTATATGTTTACACCAGTATGTAGCATTATAGTTTATGGTGTTCTTATTGATTTACTTTTTGCCGAGCAGTTGTTTGTTGATTTACTGATGGTCCTTTTGGTGGTTGGAAATTACATGGATGAATCCATCTCTATTATGATTTTTTTTTCAGATATTTTGACTTCCAGACAATTTCATTCAGTGAGTTGGTGTCATGTGATTACTGAGGTTGCCTATTTTAAAAGTAGAAGCTTGTGTGTGTGTGTGTGTGTGTGTGTGTGTGTGTGTGTGTGTGTGTGTGTGTGTGTGTGTGTGTGTGTGTGTGTGTGTGTGTGTGTGTGTGTGTGTGTGTGTGTGTAAGAGAGAGAGATTTAATATGTATACTGAATATAATTTATGGAATTCTTAGTTAAACATGCCCCTCTTCTTGGGCAACTAGACTTGAGTAACCAATATTAGATCTTAGCCATCCAGCTGGGAAAGGTTAGAATGTGGATTTTCCATCTGGTTTGATGAAGGCTATGCTACCTACCCAAGGACTACATTTATGGCTATCCATCCAGCCATCGTGTTGCTGAGCTATATTGTTTGATAATGAGAGGAGCTTTTTACAGAAGTTGAAGGTTTTTGTGTCAAGAACCTGTCCATAAAAAGTGGCTTGTTTATGTTGCAGTGAAGGCTGTGGTCTTTGTAGTGAGCGTTTTAAATATAACCAGTATTTCTGAGGTAGAGGATGTCTCTTAAGGCAGGATCTTTCTTAGCATGGAAAGCAAGCCAATGATGAAATTTATAGGGGCCAGTGAGAGACAGAGGAAAGCAAAAAGCTTTTTAGTCTGTTTGGATAAGTAAGTAAACTTAGTCCTTTGACCATTTTTGTCAGAAATGGTTGTAGACTTTCTTTTGGCAGGGTGTTTTGCTGAGGCACATGCCAAAAGGGGCATTGCACTCAATAATGGCTGTTGTAAAGGAAGAATACAGGGATGTTATGACCTCCTTGTCCCTGGATGAGATACCCTTACTAATGAAGTGGGCCATGTAAAAAGCTTTCCTAACAACGGAGACAACGTGGTGGTCAAAAGTCAGGTTTCTATCAACCTGGGTGCCCAAGTACCATATGACTTATTGCGTGCTTACAACAATTATTAATGTGATAATTTGTGGGGACATCACTCTCCTCAAAGGGGATGATGATGCATTTTTTGGCATTTAGCTTGAGGCCATATTTCTGGCACCAGTTATTTGTTTGGGTGAGACCCTCTTGTAGCTTATTCAGAATTGTGTTATTAAGTCAGTAAAGTGAATTATTTACTTTATTGCAAATTTGGTGGTTATTTTTATGGATTATAGTATTGTAGGACTGCTGATGCTGACATTTTATGTAGTTGGACTGCTGGAATGGTTTTCCCAGTGAGAAATGCTAGTGCTGTAGTGAATATCTGTTTATTGTAAATATATATATATATATATATATATATATATATATATATATATAGATAGATAGATAGATAGATAGATATATTAACTAAGATGTTAGAGTTAACTGTTAGATTAGAGAATTAGAATTAGAATAATAATTAGAATTTTAAGGCAAATATTAAGCATTTATTACATTTATTCATTGTTCAAATGCACCTACAGTACAGTCAAGAGGTCGACTGTGGTCTTCTGGAGCAACAAAAGAGTTAACTATATGATATATTTTATATGCGGCCCCAAGACCATTTCTGTTCACTCAATGCGGCCCCAGCAAGCCAAAAGGTTGGACACCCCTGGAACGGTTGCCCATGTTAGTAATAACCAGGTCAAGGATGATGCTTCCTCTAGTGGGGGTAAGAATGAACTGGTCCAGGGCATTGGAAATGATGAATTCCAGGAAGCATTGGGCCAGTGTATTGGTGCTTGACTAGTTTTTCCAGTTGATGGAGGGGTAGTTCAAGTCTCATAGTATGAGAGTGCTGGGTTGAACCTTGATAGATTCCAAGGTGCTTAGGAATGTGGAATGAGAGTCTAGGGACATGGTTGTGGACCTATAGCAGGCTATGACCTGGATTGCAGTCTTATCCAATGTTAGTTGTACCTGAAGTATCTCAGATGCATTATGCTGGGCTACTAGTCTGGAGGTGTGTATATCCTTTATGAATATGGAGACACTACTGCCCTTGGAGCTTCAGTCCATGTTTTGGGGCTGAAAAGTGTGGAATGAGTTCTAGCCTGGTAGCACAGGGGTGCTTTCTGCTGCTTTAAACCAGGTCTTCATTATAGCACAAATGTCGATGTTTTCCATTTTGAGGATTGCTTCGAGTGAGTGCTTCTTGAGATTTAGACTTCTAACATTGAGCAGCATGACCCTCAGAGTGCATTTATTTATAACTGTTATGGTGGTAATTTGGTCTTTGGAAAATGGCCTAAAAAAGACACTCTAGGGGTGGCAAGAGCCTTAGCCAGTACCCGGAAACTCAGGGGTGACAGATGCAGGCCATCTCTGGCAAAGCATCCAGGTCTATCAATCATGTCATCCCAGGCAGACAGATACTAGATTCCCTTAAAATGACACCAGAAACTTAGGCAGTTGTTGAAGTCAATCATTTTTTTTCTCTAAATAGCCATTATCTTCCTTTTTTAATTTTTAACCATTATACATTTGTTTTATGTTAACTCCTTTTTTACTATATACATCTAATACATACTGTATTTATTAATTATTTCATATATTTCTCCTTGTTTTTTAACTTGTTTCCTACTTTATTTTTAATTATCATACTGTCTTTCCTTCTTTTACTATCTTACATAAGTATGGTGCTGCTACTTCTTTTTTTTCCTTGTAAGCATTATTTTTGCTTATAAAACAATTTATTAACCTTATCTTGATTTCTTTTGTAATTTTTTTCTTTTTCATAAAACAATTTTCTTCTCTATCGAGTCTTTAAATATTTTTGACTTAATATTTTGTAATCCATTTTTTTCTTTTTTCCTTTTCTTTTCTATACATTCTAAAAATACATTTTTGTATTTTTTTAATTGAATCCACCATATTGTTAATTCTTTGCAAAAATTTCTTATAGAGATATGTTGTTGCCATGATTCTCTAATTTATTTTCTTTCTTCTGATTCTAACTTTTTATTTACTCTTTTTATGCCTTTTCCTATTTTAATATATTACTCATTTTCATGGATCTGCATACAAATTGCCACATGATCAAAGAACCCATTATATTTAAATCCTTTTTGTGTAATTTTAGACCTTTTAATATAAAAAAAACAATCAACTTCTGTCTTAATTTCATTTCTTTTGTATGGGCAGTGCTTATTTTCCCATATTTTTAATGTTCTTTTCATAATTCCAGTAACCATTTTAACTATTATTTTTATTCCTCAAATTGCAATTAAACTCACCTGTCATTTTATATCCATGCCAACACAGACATAAGTAGGTATACATTGTTTATCTTTCTTTTGTGTCACATATGCATATAAAACCATTAGTCTATATACCTAATTTTTCCATCTTATGTCTACTACTGTTATTCAACTCAGTTCTACCATTGTAATATCTAATATTTTTTATATTTTCTTGGCATAATATACATATACCTGAACATGTTTTTTTTTTTGCCTGTATTCCAAATAACAGTACTATTCCAAAGTTTTTCTATTTGAGCCCTTTATTCTTCTGTTAGCATTTTAATGCCTTCTAATACTATTACATGAGCATCTACTGCAGCACACCATTGTAAAATACTAATTCTTTTCTTAACATTCTTCATATTGTTCACATTCAAAGCTAATAATTTCAGCTTTATGGTACATTTATTAGAATAAACTTCTTATCCCTTACCTTTCTTATTCTCTCTTACCATTATATTTTTAAATTGTCTTATTATTTCCTTAACTTTTTCCTGTTGAAATTTTCTTGCCTTTTATTATATGCCACTATGACTCTTCTTCACTTGTTTCATTTGACTCTTTCTTTTTCTTTCTCTTTGCCTATCCCTTTAAATTTAAATACAATGTCTCTGTTTTTCTTGTGTTGTGTTTCTTGTATAGCATTCTTTTTAACGTTTTTCTTGTATATTTCAGTTTTCATTTTCTCATATTTCTAGCTCATATTCTAACCATGAATGCCCTGCATTACCACGTCTTACATTTCACTTCACACTTCTTTGCATTATGAACTGTCTGACCACACAAATAATCCCCGGGATTCATGAAGCTTGGCGCAAGGATGGTTTTAGCATAGCACCAAGCATCCTCCTTACAGATGCAACAGCACCATATGAATATTTATGAGGGTGCGCTGCCGCACCCACGACGTGCACAGGAAATGTGTATGAGTGCAGGGGGCATGTTTACGTGCTCTACGGAGGCTAAAACATGCCCCCACAGTTGTACAACCAACAATGCTTACTATTAGAGCCCGCCTCTAATAGTAAGGAATTAATTCAGTGTCCATGGATACTGAAATGTATGCTAAGCATACAAGAGTGTCCATGAACACTGAAATAAAATCAAAGTAGTAAACACACAAGCATGTAGTGGAATGTTGAGCCCCGTCTGTAGAACTATCACAATTAGATTCCCGTGTCCCTATTTTACATTTGTATTGCTTCATTATTGAAAGTGTAAGCAAAGCACATCATGTTTGCACGTCACTGCCCTCTGCTTAGCGTAGCTTACACATCAAAATCATCCAAATAGGAAAAAACATGCAAAATCAACATTAATGTCAATAGTGTAGAGGATAGGGCATCTGCCTACCAAACAGACATTCACAGTTCAATTCCCACTATAGCACATATCATTTTCCATGTGGAATATGTATATGAACATATGTATATATCCTTTTGCCGTATAACCTACATAATCACATGTAAATGTGAACTGGAGTACTGCATGAAATGTTTAACTAATGTCATTCAATCAAAGTGGTAGTGTCATAATGAATAAGGCACTAGTAAGCAGGTGTAAGCACAAATAAGCAGTAGTAAACATATATATAAGTACCAGTAAGCAAGTCTAAGTGCATTTGCTAAGGTGTCAGCAGTGCCCACACACATTAAGCATAGTAGAAGCTAACCAAATTTAAGAAACTATAATTGGAAGATAGCATAGCCTTCCATCGCACAAACATGCACACACCCGCTCACAACTGCTGAAAAGTGCTTTAATCACTCTGTATCCAATGGCCCTTGTTCTGGCCAGCAACAAAATGTCTCTGCAAAGGTCAAACCCAGGACCCTGCACACCACAGCCAACGTGATTTACCACTAAGCCATGGCAGATATACATAAATCTGATGTTATCACAAACATATCGTCCAGCACAGTCATGCAACAGCATAGGAAATGTATATAATTATGTAGATATATGTGCATGTGTATGTACAGATATATAACACACACACACACATATATATATATATATATATATATATATATATATATATATATATACATATGAAGAATGAACGTCGTGACAATAAAGCATACAAAAAGAATGAGAAGGAAATCAGCAGCAACTCCAGTATTATTTAGTGCTGTCAGCTTATGTCATATCAAGCTGGGCAGGGGTGAGCAAATCACTGCTACTCACACCACAGGCAGGATACTACCAGTGGGAGCAACATTGTCAATCTGCTAAGTCTACTTTACAAACAATCACAGGGTAGTCCTTGGTGGGAGTACCCAAAAATTGCTAGGCGATGTGGACTTCCAACCATTACACAAGCAAAGGCAGGTATGTTCAGGGACCAAATGGTGGGAGAGCCTGATGATACATGGGGGTTGGGACAACATACGTGTAGGGTCCCTAATGCTGGGGAGAGGGCAATGTATGGAGGAGGTGTGTCATGGCTGTGATGCAACTGGAGAATGGATGGTTTGCGTGTATGTCGAACATGGGTGGGGTGGAGGAACCATGGGTATGAAATTATGGATCCAGGCATGTCAGGGCTGGATGGCCTGGTTCTAATTGGACCACCGGTCAGCAAGTTTGTTATAAGTATATATGCATACATCTATATAGAGAAGTACATTCCCTGTAACACATTAATTCCTTTAGCAGACATAAATAACATGAAAGTGCTCCTACAAACCTTGACAGTAGATAGAATAATAGGCTGTGCATAAGAGGGAAGGGACAAATCTGCAAAAATGCAGAAGTGTGTACTTTTTGTCCGAAGTCAGTGCTTTTCTCAAAATATAAAATGTGAGGACTTTCTCAGTATGAAATAGTGGAATCATTCCTTTGATCTGCCTGCTACGGCAATGCCAATCACTAAACCAGTCCTATTTGTAATATAATTTCGCTGAACTCGTACATTACTAGCTCTCATGTGTAACATGTGCATTACTACATAGTCATAGCTATTAATTTATTGTAGTGTCTTGTTAACGGGAGTAAAGATGTAATGAAGTATAGAGTCTAATCTTGAAATAAAGACATGTGTGTCCCAGGTGGGACAACCCAAAAATTGTGAATAGTGCCCTATTGGTCACTCATTTCACCAATGTTTGTGGACTAAAAGTTTGGGATGTCTGAGGATACGTGGAGTGAGTCAACCTATGGGATGGGTCTACAGGAGTAGGGAGTGGCCAATGTGTAGTGGTGTGGATACATCGTGTATCCAGCTAGAGAATGGATGACTGCTGTGTCACTGAAGTGATGAGGTGGGTGTTTGGGGAACTAGGATCCATGGGTATATGGGTATATATGCAAATGAAGCAGCACAGCAATAGTGCAGTGGTTTAAGCATAAATAAGCAGTAGTAAGCATATATAAGCACCGGTAAGCATGTTTAAGTGCATTTGCGCAGGGGTATGCATTGCCTACACAGATTAAGCAAAGTAGAAGCTAACTGAGTGTAAGAAACTGTAACCAGAGGTTACAGACATTATATATATATATGTGTGTGTGTGTGTGTGTGTGTGTGTGTGTGTGTGTGTGTGTGTGTGTGTGTATACACAGATATACAGCTATGATAGGAAACAGCACACAAGAATGACATATGTTCACAGGCTATGCCAATAGAAGTGAGTGGCCCAAGTAAGAAACATGTAACACGTAGCATGACCCAACCTGCCAGACAGAGAAAACATACACACAAACCCACAAACAATGTAAATAGTCCACTGCTCCCCAGACCACAGGCAGGATAGAACCGGGGGAGTAGAGAGTGCATCTGTGAAATCTAATCTTCGAACACAGGCAGCCCCAAAAATTGACATATAACCAAAGGAAGGCAATACGATGACCATTCTGGCTGGGGTGTGTACATACCTGGAATACAAGGCTGGGAAAGCCATGGGTCGAGACAACATATGACATGGGTCATGTGAAGTGGAGAGTGTGCAGTGTGTAGTGGTGTGTTCACACCTGCACCCAGAGTAAGGATGGGTGCTATAGAGGTGGTGCGGGTGGGGAAACTATGGGCAGCTAGTTATGGGTCTAGGTGTGCAGGTGTTGGCTGATGTGGGTCTATATGGACAGCCCCAGGTATGTGAGCAGGAGTGTTCATTGGGCAGAGGTGTCACCCAATGAGCAGCCATACCCACTAAGAGTCCCACTGCAGCAAAGTGTAATCTACATGGCAAAGAACGGAATAACCAGATGTAAATGTATATATGTTAAGGAATCTGTGTGTATTGAAAAATTATATTGAGCTTACTGCTTGCCGTGATGGATTAGAAGTCTTCTTAAGACACTCAGTCTTGCTGGCTGTATTCTGCTAAAATCAAAGTCCGGTTATATTTGCATTCACAGTCTATTGCATCCAGAAACTTGCAGAATATACACTGATGAGAGAATATATTTTGCAGCATCAATTTTGAGCAGTAACAAATAACTTTTTATAATAAACCAAATGGACTAACGTTGCAGCTTAAAGTACTTTTCCAACTTTACTTCTCATATAGTACAGATGATGTGAGAGATATAACATTTACCTCAGGACAAATGTGTCCCTACCATACCCCTAACATAACTGGATTCATACAGATCTTTATATACAATTTTAGTCATGCACATACATATACATTTCCTCTTGGTATTCTATTTTGGAGAATTGCTCATCCTGTAGAAACAATACTAAATGTTGCAGATGCTGACGCAAACTGCTGACTTAATAATATTATTTTTCAGCTTCCTTGTTTAACAATGTTTTGTCACATTTTTGCTGAATTTATAAGAGACCAGCTTTTTTGACAGTGTAAACATCCTGTATTTTATTTGGATCTTTGTATAAGAACATCTGTTCTTTTGCCAATGCTGATAACAGTGTCCTGTTGTCCATGCAGAAAAACATGCTTTTGAGGAAACACATTGTCATGGTGTCATAAACATGTCCGGTTGTTTAAGGAAACATATTGTGTCCATTCTTTTTATATGCAGAAAAACATGTCAGTGTTCTTTAAAAGCAGATTTTACATTTTTACTCTTGCATAAATCCTGTTTTTAAGTCTGTAAGGTAAAAATGTCCTTTCAGCAGGTTCCTTATTTTCCAAGCCATGGTCATTTAGTATGGTTGCTAATCACATATTACTAAACTCTGTTTCTGCATTTAAGCAAGCTTTTTCTTTCAGCATATTTACAACAGAATTAATTTCAGCCTTATATTCATAATATCTAACATGTAAATCTACCCATAGCTACATGGAGATATACCTCTCCCTCTCTGTAGTACAAATGTATACATACAGAGACAGAATACTTAGACATTCCCAGATATAGATATATACATATGCAGACACCCATACACCCATATGTTGTTAGATATACATAGACAGCAATATATAAATATATACATGTATGCATGCACATACAGATATATCTGTATATAGTAATGTATATATATATATATATATATATATATATATATATATATATATATATATATATATATATATATATACATATATATATATGTATGTGTGTGTGTGTGCGTGTGTGTATGTGGTGTGTGTAAGTATACACATGTAAATATCTAGGATATGATACAGCAGTTACGAATTACATATGTCCCACAGGCCATGCAAATGGGGGTGAGTGGTCCAATCAACAAATGTGTAACACGTAGCATCAACCAACCCCACCTAGACAGGTGAAACATACAAACACACGATACAAGTAAACACACCACTGCTTCCTAGACCACAGGCAGGATACTACCAGTGGGTGAGACCTGCCAATTCTAATCTTGAAACAAAGACATCAATGTCCCTTGTAGGACACCCCAAAAATTAATGGTCATTAGAGTCAGTCCCTGTAATGATTTATCCAACCTGGCTGTATACGTACATGGACTAGTTGGTTGTGCAAGCCTGATGACCCATGAGTCGACACAACGTGTGACATGGGTCTTGACACATGGAGAGTGGGCAGTGTGTAGTGGTGTGGTTAGACCCCACCTGCACACACAGTAAGGATGAGTGCTGTAGAGGAGGGGCAGGTGGGGAAACTATGGTTATGCAATTATGGGCCTAGGCATGCAGGTGTTGGCTGGTGCAGTTGTATTAGGACTGCCCCAGGATGTAAGCAATATTGCGAAATGGGCAGAGCTTATGCCCATACCTCTCAACCCCTAAGAGCAAAACCACTGGGCACAACATAAACCATTGGGGGAACAAATAGGGACAGAAAGCACAAATTCCACTTACAACGTTAGAAAACTGATAGAATAACAGGTTATGCATTACCATGACTCGGCTGAAAGATGTGGGGTCCTAAACCCAATTAGTTGTCTGTATTTAATGGTGTCAGTTCCCAGGTATTTGCCAGACAGGTGCAGATTGTTAAGAGAAACACACCAATAGTATGAAGCAAACACTAGACAGGTCATGGATTCTGTACAGTCGACAGGCATGCCTATACCTAATGGGCAGCCATTCCCAATATGGGTCCCACCGCAGCACAGTCCAGTTTATATGGCTAAGTATGGTATAACCATATGTGTTGTTGCATAACTCACTACACAACACCTACGTGCACATGGTTGCAACAACCCACTGTAGGCATGCAAGCCGATGTAATAGGCATTACAAGGTATTATTGTAGTCCTCACCCCCACCCAGGGGTGTGAGTGTCTGACGCAAACACCAAATGCAGTGCATATGCACAGCTGTTGTCATAGACAACATGGCCAGCTGTAGACCTTCCCTGCAGCCATCCTGCACACCCCTGAATAATCCCCCTACTAACACCCCCCTTTGTGCCCCATGCACACCACATACCTATCAGCCCCTGTTCCAATTTTATTAATGTCTACGGGTACACATAGGTGACACCCTCTTCCCCCACTAAATTGCCAGTATCTGGAACCCCAACCCACATGTAGTATCACAGCTGTCCCACAGGACACATGTAACTAACATATGAAGGAACACCACAAGCATACCTGGAGCAGCACAGGCTCACCACCTTGCAAATCCTCCCACCTCACACTCTATACCACTGCATCAACTAGTGATACTGACACCTCTTGTCCTGCCTTGCATACAAATCCCAACATCTGACATACCTTCCCTTTTGCTCCACATCAAATTATACCTACGGGCTACTATACAGTTACAATATCACCCCCACTACCTAACTGCCTACTCCCTAGCTATTCGCCTGTAGTGTACCGCACAGGTATGGAATAACTACACCTACCACAAATACCTGCATGTATCCTACCCAAAGCTGTGAAACAGGAAAACTACCTCACATTAAACTGACCTTCGTCAACAGTCATACCTGACATGTAAACCTGACCTAAGCATGGATAATTCCGGCGGTTCAGCATAAACTAAGCAAGATTAATGGGGGATGTAGCTATGTTATATCTGTTATCCTCTATGAAAGTGAACACCCCAGTATTAATTGGGATATGTAGCTGGGGTCAATGTAGAGCTCTACACCCCGGACCACTGCTGACAATGGATAAGCATACAGTCAGACTGTCCCTGTTGACAGATGTGAACAAAATGCATGGCATTGCATGTGTGTATGCGGGAGCAAGCAGGTGTAAGCCTGTTTGGCCACCGGTATGTGAGTACCACAATGGTGAAGCAATGTAGATGCTAACTGAGTGTAAGAAACTGTAACCAGAGGTTAGATTAGCTTAGCTCCGCAAAAACCCATGCACACCCGCTTACAACTGCTTTAAAGTGCCTTAATCATTCTGTACCCAACGGCTCATGTTCTGGCCAGCAACAAAATAAACATCCTCTGCAAGGCTAGAACTCAGGACCCTGTACATCACAATCACAGTAGTTAACCACAACGCCATGATAGCAATATATATAAAGGAGGTATCAGCAAACTAATCCTCACCACAGGGAAACTAAATCAAACATGTGAACTGCATCTATATACAGTGTAATGTTCTATAACCCACCACAGACCATAAATAGGTGAATTGGAGTACTGCAGTAAACACAGAGTTGAGGTGTCACTGTAATAAAGTTTTGAAGTCCCTAGGGCCCTATACAGTGTATGTACACATGAATCATGGATACCAGACACATATATAGCCTGAAATGAATAAGACATCATTGACAAAAGGCAAATTTAATGCTAGATAACCAATAAGCAATGCTAACTGCAAAACAGCCCAACTAAGTAATTGTAAGCAATGTGTAGGGAAGCCAATACAATATGCACACAGGTACACCTCTTTAGGCAGTGCCAACCTGAAGTAAGCAGGTGTGCCCATAGCTTAGCCTTTTTGGAACTGGCCAATTACAGAAAAGTGTGGGAATCTGGCCCTACTTAAACCGAAGAGGTGGGGATATGGCTCATAACTGGTTGTAGCATCCCCCTGCAGGCAGAATGGCTGGAGTGGGAGAAGGCACTCACTTTAGAGTGCAGCACTGGGGCATCCAGGAGTCCAAATTCATGTTATGGCTCCTGGTAAAGCACCACGACAGGAGACTACTGCAGGGCCAGTACCAGGGCTTCCAGTACAAAATGGAGGCCTGGGACAGTCTCGCCCGTGACCTCACTAGTGCCACAAGTATCCCTCGGACTGATGAGCAGGTTAGGCACCACCATGCAGACCTGAAGTGGTGGAGGGGGGGATGTCCTGGAACAGTGGATCCAGGAAGCAAGGCAGATGCAGCATGCCCCAGAACTGAGTATGTACTCCTTCCACTATGTAGTTAATAATTGCCTGGTTTGTGTATACTATGGATAGGTATGGCTAAATATCACTGTACTTCTCTGACAGCTGCAGATGAGCATGCTGCGAATCAGCAAGCCTATGATGCTAGGCTGCAAAGGATGTGTCGCGAGGCAGGTTAGTAAATAGCCAGCATGTACTGTCATAACAAATAAATGTAAGCACCTCAGAAAGTGTTGTACCAGTATACAGAACTGTGTAATCTGAGGCAAATAAAGGTGTAACCCCTGCTTCTGTTTACTCTGCAGTCATATGTTGTTGTACTGTTGTAGTTATTAAATAACACTGTTGTAGTAAGCAGTGTTACCCACACTGTGGTATGCAGATAAAATGTGTATAAAGTGCTGTATAACAATGTTGGAAGTGCAAACAGGTCAGTCATATTAGACAAAATACATTGCAAAGCCTCACAACAATTGCCTGATAGCATAGAGTACAGTGATCTTAACTGTAATGCTTTTGTCACACACAGCAGGGCTTTGGATCCTAGGACCACCAGTAAGTTGTATGCATAATCATTCCACACAACTGCACACAGTTTGTTAGAATGTTCAGAGAGAAAACTGTGTGCATATATACACTTAACAACTGTACAGATTTTGCTAGAATGCTCATATAGAAAGTGGTATGCATATTCATACCCCTCAACTGTTCCAATCTGCCCAGCATATCCTGATAAATGTCCCACATTACTTGCCTTTTGCCCTGTTCCCCTGACAAATTAGTGTGATGATCCAAGAAATGTAGGCAGCTGTTAATGACATATAACTGATAGTCAGACTTGTACATAGTCAGAGAATGTACATGCAAACATACCTGTCATCCCAGCATCTCACCCATAGTGTATGACGGCAGTCTCAAAACATGTTGGATTAATACCTGCATCTTGTCAAGCCTGTATGTAAGACACAGGTCCAGTACATACTAATCTACAAACATACCATTGTACAATATAATGCCATTGGGTTGTATAATAATACATGTAAGGGACAGACCATTGCAGTGACTATGAATGTTGTGGAAACTACAAGGATTTATTAATTGAACTCTCTCTCTCTCTCACCCCTACCATATATGCAAAAATAACCGATTTACACAACTCATTTGGTATGTCTACACTCCTAACCTTTGAAGGGACATATGTCCTATTGGTTTATAAATATTCACATCTGTTTCTATGCATGTGCCATATTAAAATACTCCCATATTGGTGTCCTGTTGCCATCAATGAAACCTGCATGTTGTTGTAATGGCCATTCTTGGCCCATATATGCATGTGTTCTGCCTGCTCGGCAACTATTTTATATCTGGTGCTCTGGGTAATGGGAATACCTATGCATGCTGTTATAACTAATCGTAAATGCTGTTGGCTATCACTAACTCATATCTGCCTTAAACATGCTACAATATAGCTCGTATGCGAAGGCCGGTCCCAGCAGACCAATATGCCCCACCTCAGCTGACCATGGCACCGGGCACCAGCATATCTGGGGCCCAGCCTGGGACCTCCTCATCCATTGGCCCTGCACCACCTTTGGGTGAAACTGCCACAGGGGATAGGGCTCGGCCCCCCCGGGAGCTGACAGAAACCTGTCATTCTTGGTACGGTCCAGCCCAAGGTGTGCAGGGAGCTCGACAGGGAGATTCAAGACTGCCTATGCCAGCTTGAGGGCCAAGTGGCACAACTAGAGGGTAAGCCTGCCCCTCCTATACAGCTCCCAGCACAGCCACCTTCTGGGTGGTGAAGGTGCAGTGGTCACTGCCCATGGGTGGGGACCTCAGTCCCACTGTATCCATTTCTTTGCTCATGGGCTTACGACTTCCAAACACCCTTCCACATCCAAAGTGTCCCCCACATGTGTCATATACCACCCCTGTATGTGTCTTGTCTTGTCTGTCATCCTACCCAACCTATCCTCCCTTATCATACCTACTCTCCTTCCCCAGCATCCCACTCTCACCTAAACATAAAAGAAAAAAAGGGCAATCTGTTCCCACAAAAAAAGCATGCCCTATACATAGCTGTCCATTTTGCACAAATGTCCACTGGACACATGTAAACATTTCTAATTAGCATCACAACATACTATTTTTGTCCTCACCCCTCTCTCAGGGTAAATGTACCGCCAAATTTATTGCATATGCACAGCAATTGCTGTAGGAGAAATGGACAGCTATGGACCTTCCCTACACCCTTCTTGCACATCCCTAGCTATGTTGCCTACTGTCTTTCCCTCTTTGTGCCCCTTTTTCACCACTTTCCTATCACCCCTTTTTTTCTTTTCTTTTAAAGAAATTAGCTTGGGGGTAAGTGGGAGTAAGTACCTTTAAGCAGCGGGTTTCAGCCTGTTTGCATGGGGGTAAGCACTTCCTACACAGGTTAAGCAATCAAGAAGGTGACTGAGTGTAAGTAACTGTTACTAAAAGTAACCACTGCTTTCCGTCACGCAAACCCATGCACACCCACTCACAAATGCTTAAAAGTGCCTTAATCACTCCGTATCCAATGGCCCTTGTTCTGCCCAACAACAAAATAAATGGCATCTGCAAGGCTTGAAACCAGGACTCTGCACACCACAGCCGATGTGATTTACCACTAAGCCATGGCAGATATAAAGATATAAAGACATCAGATGTTATCACAGACATATCATCCAGCACAGTCATTCAGCAGTATAAGAAATTTATTTCATTATGTAGATGTATGTGTGTGTGTGTTTATGTCCAAATATATATATATATATATATATATATATATATATATATATATATATATATATATATATATACACATACATAGATATAGATATATATAGATAAATCAAGAACATACCATGTGACAACAAAACATTCAAAACAAATGAAAAGGAAAACACCAGCAACTCCTGTATTATGTAGTGGTGTTGTTCTATGTAATATCAAGACTCCCTCAGACAGACATGTGTCATTAATACACTCAAACATTTGTATATTGCCCAAATACATTACTTTGAGCATTTTATTTACATTAACAAAACAGTTCCTCTCCAATCATTATGTGAAAACAGTACTCTTGCAAGGTGCTGTGTGCAACATCGTTATCATTAAAAAGTTCAATGGGGTAACCATAGAGGGACCGGTAGTGTCGTGTGTACACTGGGGTCATCTGCATCACGTGTACCTGGAACCTTTAGGAGTCATGTGCATACCAGGATCGTGTGCCTGAGAAAGGGGTGAGGACAACAGTAGTATGTTGTTATGCAAATTAAAAAGGTTACATGTGTCCAGTGGAC
Source organism: Protopterus annectens (assembly GCF_019279795.1). Classification (NCBI taxonomy): domain Eukaryota; kingdom Metazoa; phylum Chordata; order Ceratodontiformes; family Protopteridae; genus Protopterus; species Protopterus annectens. The sequence goes on along the minus strand of NC_056726.1, from coordinate 1,709,089,837 downwards.
ACGTGTGTGAAATGGACAGCTATGTATGGGGCAACAGTTGTTTTGGGAACAGATTGGCCTTTTGTTCCCATTTTTGTAAGGTGACAGTGGGATGTTGGGGAAGGAGAGTAGGTATTCTCGTGGAGGATAGGTTGGGTAGGATGACAGACAAGACAGCATACAGGGGTGGTATATGACACATGTGGGGGGACACCTTGGACGGGGAGGGGTGCTTGGCAGTGTGACATTGTTGCATACTCTAAAAAGCATTGTTCCCTTCACAGGCAGACACACACAGTTGACAAGTCTGGGATTAGAACACCTACCAAACTAGCTTATCACACTACAGCATTACACAATTACAGGACATGCAATAGGGATTACTGGATTACAGAAGTCCCAGAGGTATATTTCTAGGTGGGTGACATCAGCAGGATTGCCAAAGTAGAGCCAATGAATCATAGCGAGTGTGACTAGCCAAACATGCAGCACTCTCTACACAGGCATAGGAACAGACACCAAAAAATCCACAACTCCCATGTGGGAGACTATAACCCATACCAGAGTTCTATATCACCCTACGGCATTACACTATTATAGCATGCACCACAGAGATTGTTGGAGTACTCTCTTTCCCAAAGGTGTACTCCCTAGTGATTGACATCAGCAGGATTGCCAATGTAGGGCATTTGACTTGTATTATGTGTGACCAACCTAATTTCGACAATTAGTCTGTATGCATTAACCGCTGTCCTGGCCGGACAACAATACCCCACCTTTGCAGGTCATGAATCCAGGACACTGTACATTATAGTCACAGTAACTAACTACTATGCCATCACAACAGTACATGAGACTGAGGTTTCACCACAGTAATCCAAGTATAGGCTAATCAAAGTGAATATGTGAAAGGAATGTATATACAGGTGTCCATAAAAGACCTCCCCAAAGCCAGCTTCAGGCTTCTCAAGGCAGAAGTGACAATGTTTGTGACACCCTTGGAGGCAGGAGCTGACAGTTCTACAGATTAATTCTGTACTAAGGTACTGTATGAGCACATCCACTTGTGCATGGTTCAGGACATCCCACATGGAACCACAATGCTCACCTCCCAAATAAGCAAGCTGCTCTGGTGGTCTCCTGCCATTAACAGAGTAGACAACAGAAGGTAGACACTGTTGAAGCAAAAATGATACTCCAGGGATGCAAACAACTCCCTTACCAGCCACAGTAAGATGTTGAGATCTACCATGGAATCCTCCAAAGCTGGTTATCTAACTAAAATCACCACAGATTCCACAGACAACCACACACCGTTCTATAGTTATGTCCTGAATCTAACAGGCAATGCCGAGACGTACTCTGAGCTACGACAGTATGGCATCACATAGATTGCTCCCATGGATTGTGCCAACATCCTGGCAGATTGGTTTAGTGCCACAGTCATCCCCTCTCACCCCCAAAAGGACCAATGGTAATATGAACAGAGTTCCACTGGCCAGTAATTATGGCCACACAGGCAGAAACCACACTATCCACAGCTAAGAATACATCATCCATGGGATCAGACTGTCATGTGCAATCACAATCTTGCATCAGGCCTGGTGCTCACTGAGTGGCACACAGCTGCAGTTATCACACTCCACAGGGAGAGATCCACCTTGGATCCCTGGAACTACTGCCACATCAGTGTGATGAGCCTGATCTGAATGGCCATGAAATGCATTATCAGGGAAGTTTGAAACACAGACATTGGCAACCCTCAAACACTGGACCCCACACAGATTGGGCTCATGGAGGCCAGTCATGCCTCTTGAAATGGATTGTCTGCTTTGACTCAGTCTGCATGGCTGTTGAAGAAGGTAAGGTAGTCCACAACGCCTATGTTGACCTCGCCAAGCTCTTCAATACCATACACCAGTCTGGAAACACAGATTAACACAGTAATCTGGCCATACATCCCTATGCCACTCAATGGTTTGCCACATGACTTACTGACAGAACCCAAACTGTAGGTGTAACTGTTTCCAAATCCATCATCCGCCAACTGATAGGTGGTGTACCTCAGGGTTCAGTCCTGGGACTACTGTTGTTTGAATTATACATCTCTGCAGTTACAGGCCAACAGTACGGGACTCTGACTAACAAAGGTAACAGATGACTGCAAAATGGGAGTCATTATTATGAGCCTGACTGTACTGCATGATATGTTACTGATACCAGCCTGACATCATACAGGTGGGATGGGGTACTGTTAACATCTTGTGGCCTTGTTGTGTAAGGTCCTGGTTATGGGATCTGCAACAGTTGGTTTTGTATTGCAGGTCAGATATGTTTTTCTGTGGGGGGAATACCTATTTGTGCATGACGTATGTTGTTAGTGTCTGTCAATCATGGTACATGTGGACATATATGTTTCTGCTATGTTCCCACCTTATCTACAGATGTATGTCTGTATATACCTATATAGATATAAATATCTGCTTACACACATGTGAATATATATATATATATATATATATATATATATATATATATATATATAGGTACATTTGTATCTGTGTAGACATTAATATATTTTCACACACACACATACATCTGCATGTTAGAATATATACTCTGTACTGCTGAATGACTGGGCCAGATGATATGTTTGTGACTACAGCAGGGTTATGCATATCAGAGGTGGGTTGGAGGTAAACCACTTTGGCTATGGTGTGCATGGTCCTAGGTTCAAGACTAGCAGAGGTTGTTTATTTTGTTGCTAGGCAGAACAAGGGCCGATGGATACAGAGTGATTAAGGCACTTTAAAGTGGTAGCAAGCATGTTGGCAGGCATGGTATGTCTGTTGTGAGTCACATGTGAAGGCACCATAGGTGGTGCAGGTGTCCATTGGGGAACATGGTGGAGGTGCACTGTGTGCATGTGCGTGCATATTGGACAGAAGGCCAGGGTGGCATGCCCTCTGTAGCCCACTGCTATCACTGCATAGTTACTATCAGTGGCCAATATGCAGTGGACTACCCACATATTGGCTGTTGCCTAGGCATGTGTGTGCGTATGACACATGGGTGAATGTGTGCTCCGGGTAATAGTGGGGTGACAACTGTGATTCGATGGCCTTGGAAGTCACATGTATGGGTATGGCTTTGCACCCCAGCCTCACAGCTAATTTAAATCTGTTATCCCTGTATGGTTGACATTGGGATATAGAATACGGCCAACATAAAATATATGCAAAATCCCCTCCGCATTGCCTACAGGTGTCACACACTTACAACCACCACTACAGAGGATACAAGTCACACACACACACACATATCTGGTATTTGAACCCCTACCTAACTAGTTTCTTACACTACAGAGGTAGTTATGCAGCTATAGTATGTGCCATAGCCATTACTGAAGTACTTCTTCCCCAAAGGTGTGTCACAATGAATGACATCAGCCGGATTACCAAACAAGGGCAATTCAAGTGTACTGCGAGTTGTTCATGTCTTTTAACTGTGTGCACCCACTGCTTACTGTCTCAAAAACACATTCACACCCACTTTAAAGTGCCTTATTCAGTCCTAAATGACATTATCAACAACCCTTGCAAGTCTCGAACCCTGGACCATGCACACCATGGTCACTGGACATACCGCTAAGTCATCTGGGTTGCATACGTGTTTCATTGTTTTTTTAATACACATTTTACTAAAGGTATTCCACAGTACTGAAAACAAATGGGACACTTACTTTGTGTACATATGTACAGTACCCTTGAATGTACTGTACTCTGTGAAACAACATAGACAAGTCTACATATGTACAACTGTTATAAATGAATACTAAATACATATATGCACTTACTGGATGTGTACACACACACATTATATATATATATATATATATATATATATATATATATATATATAAATATATATGCATATACACAGACATAGCTATAGCCATATATATAAATATGTCTGAACACCCTTTGTGACACAGAATGGTTCCAAAGGAATTGATGTGTACACAAAACAGAGGCAACTCTTGTATTATAACATTTAAATCTTAATCAGTTCATCAGAGAAGGGATGGTTGTTGTGTATGTGGAGTTTGGGGTGGGGAATGATGGCTACGGAAATATACCCCGGGGATTGTGGAGTTTGGGTGGGGGAATAATGGGAATGGAAATACACGCCAGGGACCACTTCTGTGTCACTGCTCGACAGTGGCACAGGAAAATAACATACCCAACAGTAGTCATTCTTGACTGTCTATTCTTTTCTATTCCTATGTAATAATATGTATACTTCACTCACCACAGATGACTACCATGGTGTGCAGCATGTTAAAAGAAATAACACATGTGTATGCTTGGCTACAGGGTAGTCTCTCACACACACACGCACACACGCACACACACACACACACACACACACACACACACACACACACACACACACACACACACACTTGCCAGTATTGTGCTTATAAGTCTTGCCTATGTAAAGGTAACTAGTAGAGTGGTATGTAGTTGGGGTATGTGCCGCAGACCCATACAATTACACTTAATCTGATTCTGCTTCTGAGCTGGCTGACACCACAGGACTGATTACTTGCAGTGGGGAGGGGGGGAAAGGGTGGTTTAGCAGATGACAAGGATAAAAGCCAGTGCAAAAGGTGGTTTCTCTTTGGAAAGCAGTAAAACCTGCTGTCATGACAGGATGCAGACACAAATACACACACACACACTCTGAGGCATTTGCGGACACACACACACACACACACAGTTGCCAGTGGTGGGATCAGAACTCCTGCTTATCAACAAATCACTATTACAGTACTATGCAGTTACGAGACATGCCACAGAGATTACACATTTCAAGGCAGTCAGAATGCCCTTCTAAGATTGAAAACATCAACATGGACATTTAAGATGTACATAGCTGTAAACCTGTGTGTTTAAAGTAGGAGTCCATTACAACCTGCATGAACAAACAAGACACATCATCTGCAGGTAAGACATAGGTAGGCCTGAGAGGTATAGTTGTAGCACAACAAGCCCTGAACTGGAGTATGCCCATCTGTGGAATGGACAACTACTATCACTATACAGGGTTACAGTGGTCATGCTCATACACATGGAATCACAGGACTTGTTTGGATGCATTGACTCCAATTACACAAGGTTATATTGGGCATGCTCATACACTTAGAAACAAAGGGCTTGTTTGATGCACTGACTCAAATTACACAAGGTGGCAGTGGGTATGCTCATAGACTTAGTAGCACAGGGCTGTTTGGGATGCACTCTGATTCTAACCACAGAAGGCCACAGTGTGCATGCTCGTACACTTAGATGTACAGAACACATTGTAATGAACTCCTATTGTAAACAAATAGGTTTACAGCTATGTACATCTTAACTGTCAGTATATATGCACATCATACAGGTTTACTACCAGATACCTGCATGTGGCCCGTAAATGCTATATCTGCATCTGTGCTGTGTGATACACATGCATACATGTACATGCATTACTGCCATATATATGTGAAATATACACAATCATGCATGTGTGGAAGTGACAGACAATTGGTTAACTGGGAGACACAGATGGATGCAAAGTACAGCATGTGTCACATACATTGCTCCCCTGAAAGGCATACATTGATATCAGGTTGTGGACAGTGGCATTATACTTGGAACAGTGGCATGTGCAAGCATAATATGTGAGCCCCATTGTCTAATGGTACTGAGGTGCAGGTGTCAAGATGACCTCGCCCGGCTGCGTTAGTAGTTGTCATGATTAGCAGGACTGCTCCACTAAGTATATCTGACATTGGTAATCTACACAATGTCTGCTGCTGTCCATCACCTTAGATGTAACATTTGATACCAAGCACAATACTGCCACTCGCAGTGATGTCATGGTACGAGTGGCAACTGCTTGACCAAAACAATGAGCCAATGTCCTGCTGTAATTATGAGGTTCTCCAGTGTCTGTCATTCCGGGATGACATGACTGAAAGGAGACAAGTCTTTGTCACAGATCACATGAATTCATGATTCAAGGGAGTGTGGATAATACCTAGGTCACATTCACCCATATAGTGCCATTCCAAGGCAAATGTTCTAAACACAGAAGTAACACCTTGACACCTACAAGACAATTGCATTGGATGCTTATGCCAACCAGTGCTTGATGTGTGGTTTTCATAATCTTTTTTTAAAATGTAGAACCTACAATGAGGAATACAGACATCTGTGCAGTGAGGAACACCAGGCCGAAGGCTCTGTAGTGCACAATATCACTACCACCATATAACTCAGATCCAGACATGTGGGCCATAACACTGGTATGGACCACTCTGGGTGGTGGTGTCCACATATTCATAAAGGCTACTCACAAGTAAAGACCACTACTCCAACATAATTCATCACAGATGAGTCAGGTACAGGTGACAGTGGCAAAATTCGGGCCTGCTGGATCTAGCTTTGTTTGTGTAACTTGAGCACTAATCCAGGCATTCTCTAAAGTATTCAATTGTATTTATTACTGCTTGGTAGTAACTTGATTAAAGGGCAGCTATCATTCTAAGTCTTTTGGATTAAGCACTTGGGCTTCAGACCAGTTGTTTTACATTAGGAAGGTTTGTGGCATGCACTGTGGTGGCAGGACAGGTAGCTTTCATCCTTCTAAGTTGGGAACTGCTGATTGAGAGCCCAGTGTCTGTTATTCTTAAAGTGTATTAGTTCTGGTTTAAGCACTTGGGCTTCAGGCCAGTTATTTTACATTAAGAAGGTTCGTGGTCTGCACTCTTGTGGGAGAAGAGGCTGGACTCTGCCCTTCTGAGCTGCGAATTTCTGGTTAAAGGTTTATAGTGCCTGAATATTTTAACTGTACCTTACTGAAATTGGTACACCTTGTGTGCTGTAGCATAGACTAGATCCAGGCCTGCTGAATCTAGCTTTGTTTATATGCTTGTTGTTTGTTTGCTTGTTATTTCCCTGGAACGCTAATTCCACCTAATACGCGGCTTCTCAGTGCTTCTGTGGATCACTAGTGATATCTGCATTGCTTACTGTACTTATTTCCTTGTTTCACTTGAAAGAAAGTTACTGTATGTCGTTTTGCATTTAAGTTACCTGTAACACATTGCACTTAAGTTACCTGGCACTTGCTCACTAAAGCGATTTATAAGTCAGCACTAAAAATTAAAAGCACTACACCCTCACTCCCCACTGGCCCTTGTTTTCAATTATAAAGGAATTCCCAATATTATTCTAGCATGTCCAAAGGTCAGTTGTCAATCTCCTCTCCAGTCCAGCTGGTGAATCTGGGAATCTTGTGACAATGTTACAACTGCCTCATGTACACAGACAACCCTCTCCTCCTCCCAACAAATTCCAACACATGTGAGAGATGCAACCATATAGCCAAACTGGAGGGTAAGCTCTCTCAACTCAGTACTGGCATAACCAGTCAGGAGGAGAAGGAAACCACATTCACTACAATTCCAGTCTCACATAGACCTACCACGACAGCAAACCAAACACATAATCACACAAAAACATACTCGGAGGCTCTAAATAAAGATCTGCCTAAGCAGCAGAGACCTCCAAAGCAGACACCCAAGCAACCGCTACCCCAAAACAAAACACGTGCAGCACATATCTCACAAAGCCAGTGTGCTGAACAGTCACAGCCCTCAAGACTAAACAACACACCTGATACACTTGTAATAGGTGACTCTATCATCAGGCACACTGATGTCCTGCTCACCAGGCTGAACAAGGAGAGGGTCATGGTGAGCAGCCTGTCAGGCGCTAGGATCCACCACATAACACAAGCACTCAGGTCACTCCAAGGCAAGTACAAATATGACTCAGTCATTGTCCATGCTGGTGTGAATGACCTGAGACGTACCTCCCTGGACTACATGAAAAGAGACATAGAGGAGCTCTCTGAGCATGTAGCCCAGGCCGGTATGACCCTGACCTTGAGCAGCATCTTACCCTCACCAAGAATGATGCCACAATATGAAGACAAGATGATCAATTTCAACAATTGGCTTAAGTACTGGTGTCATTCAAAGGGGATCCAATGCCTGTCAGCTTGGGATGATATGCTCGACAAGTCACAATGCTTCGCTAGGGATGGCTTGCACCTGTCACCCCTGGGCTTTCGGATATTGGCAAAGGCTCTTGCTACCCCCATAGTGCCTTTTTTAGGCAAGGCTCAAAAGACAAACCCACCTCCATAGGTATCACAAGGGATAAGAAACTAAGAGTAATGCTACTCAACGCCAGAAGTCTAAACCTCAAGATGCACGCACTCGAAACTCTCCTTAGCATGGAGAACATCGATATCTGTGCAGTAACATAAACCTGGTTCAGGGCTCCCGAGAGCACCCCAGCACTACCAGGTTATACCTCATACCATGCTTTTCAGCCCCAAAACTTGGACCGAACGACAAAAGGAGGGGGAGTATCGATATTCATCAAAGATACCCACACCTCCAGGTTGGTGGCAAAGCATGAAGCATCAGAGACTATCCATGTGCAACTAACAATGGGTAAAACTGCCTTCCAGTTTATAGCCTGCTACAGACCACCCTCCAAACCCAGGAACCCCACTCGGCCTTCCTGAGAACACTGGAAAATATGAAGCTCTCTCCAAACACCATTATATTGGGTGACTTCAACTACCCAAACATAGACTGGGAGCATTACTCTAGCTCCAACACCCTAGCCCAAAGGTTCCTAGAATTTATAAACTCAAATGCTATGGAACAACTTGTTAGCACTCCCACAAGAGGGAAAAACATACTGGACCTGATCATTACCAACATGGGGACTCTATGCTCCAGACCAGAAGTGTATCCCTCACTGGTAAGATCAGACCATAAACTAATCTCACTGAATATTCACATCCTGACCCCATCCCCTGCCCAGAAAACCACAGTGAAAAACTTCTCTAAAGCAAATTTCACACTCCTCAAAACCGAGGTGAAATCCTTCAAAGCCACCGGGCCTGTGGAAAATATGGCCCAGACTGCAGAATCCTTTATAAACGCATTCTATGAACACCTTCAGGAATGCATGGATCATGCGATCCCAAATAAAACCAAGACCCAATCCTCCAAAGGCAGACGTCCTGTGTGGTGGACCCCAGCCATAAACAAACTATACAATAGAAGGAGGAAGCTACTAAATGATAGAGCAAAATCCCAAAAAGGGAAGAAATCACTGATCAGTATTAGCAAAAAACTATGGGCACTCATAAAATTGTCTAAGGCCAGCTTCGAGAGAAAAATTGCATGGGACACTAAGGATAATCACAAGGCTTTCTTTAGTTATGTTAGGAACCTGGGTGGTAATTCCCAGATATGCTCAGAATTAGTCCAAAATGACAAAAAATACACCGAACCCACAGACATTGCCAACATCCTAGCTGACAGGTTCAGCGCAAACATCTCCCCTCCCCACCAAAAGGCCAACTATCTATCCCAGCAGAGTGCTGTCCCCCTGACATCTCAGATGCTCAGGTAAGAGCTGCCCTCTCCAAAGCAAAAAACACAGCATCAATGGGACCAGACAGTGTCCCGGGCTGCGTCCTACATGAACTCCAAGAAGAGCTAAAGCCAAACATAAAACTACTGTTCAATCTCAGCCTTACAACAGGATATGTGCCCAAAGAGTGGCGTACAGCAACAGTGGTCCCTCTCCATAAAGGTGGTGCCTCAATGGATCCTGGAAACTATCACCCCATAAGCCTGACTAGCTTGGTCTGCAAAGCTATGGAAAGGATCATCATGGACCTCATAAATAAAGATATTGGGGACCTACAGACACTGGATCCTACCCAGTTCAGCTTTGTTAAGGGCAGATCCTGCCTCTTAAACCTGGTTGATTTCTTTGAAACAGTCACCAAGGCCATTGACGAGGGGAAGGTGGTCCACACAGCCTACCTGAACCTCGCAAAGCCTTTGATACAATACCCCACTCGGGCATTATAGATAAGCTCACCAGCTTAAATATAAACCCCTATGTCACTAGATGGATTGCAAACTGGCTCAAGGACAGAACCCACATGGTTAGAATTGCTGGAGCTATGTCAGACTCCAAACCAGTTACAAGTGGTGTCCCACAAGGCTCAGTCCTGGGACCTCTCTTGTTCGGTATATATTTCTCGGAGGTACAGGCCAACACAGAAGGACTGTGGCTGACCAAGTTCACAGATGACTGCAAACTGGGCGCCATAATCGACTCTCCAGCCAACACAAGCATCCTCCAAAAGGGCCTCACAGAAACAGACAACTGGTGCCAGAGCCATAGCCTCAAGCTAAATACCAAAAAGTGTATAGTCATCCCCTTTGGCAAAAACAAAGTGCCCACAAATTACCACATAGGTGGTAATCCATTAAGTACAGAAGAAGTAATTAGGGACCTGGGGACCCAAGTTGATAGCAATCTCTCATTTGACAACCACGTGGCCAAAGTGGTTAGAAAAACATTTTATATAGCCCACCTAATCATGAAGGGATTCACATCTAGATCAGTGGAGGTCATCGTGCCTTTTTACTCATCCCTCATCAGGCCCATAATTGAGTACAATGCCCCTTCTGGGATGTACCTTACCAGACACCTGCAGCAACTGGAAAGACCCCAAAAGTACCTCACCAAGAGGATCAAAGGGCTCAAACAGATGCCATATCTTGCCCGGTTAAAGAAACTCCAGCTCTACTCAGTGGCATGCCGCCTGTTCAGAGGCGATCTGTGCCTGACATATAAAGCCATGTCCAACCCAGAATTAATGGACATGTTGCACCTCAGAAAATCCATATCCCATCGAGCTATGCGCTCAAGAGACTTGAACCTCAGCACTGAAATAAATAGGACATGCTGGAGGGACAGATTCATAACCCAGAGGCTCCCTTCACTCTGGAATACAATCCCAGTCCAGGTTAGGCAGAGTCCCTCATTGACTCTCTTCAAGAGGAATCTTGATGAGTGGATGGGAGATCGTAGGTTTACCCCGGGTATCACTTCTGTGTCACTGTTAAACAGAGGCGAAAGCCAAACACACTCTGGCTAGGCTTATAAATGCCCTAGGGCAGATAGCCTAGTATGAACCTATGAACCTATGAACCTAAAAGCTGCATTCTAGGTTGTATCCTCATATACATCCACAACCATGTCCCCAGACTACCAACACACATCCATTAATGTGGTATGAACTATTATGGCACAACACCAAATAACCTTCGACTGGTGGACCATACCTAGCCCTACATCAACTGTGCAAAGTACCCATGTACTGGCACAGTTGCATAATGTGTTATGCAATGCAATAATACCACTGTTTGTAACCAGGTCAGTTGTACACATACCAGGGTCCCTCAACTATTGTCAGCATTAACACAGTTGACTGTTGCTGTACACCAGTAAACAACACCCTCATGGTTGGATATAACCTAGATGTACCTGCCATGGATATGTACATTCCACCCTCATAGACCATAAATGAAAAGACCATAGCTGTTGCTGTCCTTTGCACATACAGGTGGCTACATTCATTACACACATGCACATGGAAGATAGGTCCATGTCTGCTGACTGCTAACAGTACATAAGGTTTGATATCTATGTTGACAGAGGTAATATTCCCTTTCTGCTGGTCACCCATGACACCTATCATATCATACAACAATCCATGTGGCATGTATGTCATTAGACATGTCCACCAAATGCAATGCCTACAAACATACCCAAATAACAGGATCGTAGGACCTACACACATGGCCTGTATTGACAGACTCAGGGAAATACCGCTATGCTCTGTATGTTCCTGAGTAGTTACAGGTGATATGTCCATGACATGTACAGCCATGTGTGACCCATAGCTCCTACATATTCCCCATGTCAACATTTGCAAACCATGCATGCTGTGTGCTGTCTGGACATTAACCTTATTACCACAATAGCCAGAATGTGCTGGGGTGAGATGTTTATAAGCCACAGACCTCACACATGCTTGAATAAGTGTAATGCCTAACTCAAACAGAGCACATTACTGGCATTCTTCCAGTAATCATAAGGTGTGTGTGGCAAATATGATGTGAGTGTGGCACATATGATGTGCTCACTGTTGACCATTACAGTGCCCTGGCTGCACAGTGGAACTGTCAACTAATGGTTTGTGGGATCACGACATGGAATATTGCTGTGTGTGTGTCTTGCTGATATGTGCTGTTGGCATAAATGTACACTTAGCTGCTCAGTGAACGTGGTTGTGTGTCCTACCAATACATGAATACAGCATCCATTATGGTGTAATGCTCAGCTAGGTTTCACACATGCTGTGGTGAAGGTGTGGAATGTATCCTCTTGACCTCCTAGTCCACTTACTGATGGAGACTGCATATGAGTGCATGTATTGATGTGTGTTTAGATTCCATGCGTGTGCAGCATCTGATGTTCATAGGTTCATAGGTAGGTACTAGGCTATTGGCCCTAGGGCCTATACAAGCCTAGCCAAAAAGGTAACCTGGCTTTTGCCACCCAAGAAAATTATTTTCATGTGCCCCTGTCAAGTAGAACCAAAGAAGTGATCCCCGGGGTGAATTTCCTATTACCCATCCAATCATCAAGATTTTTCTTGAAGAGTGCTAATGAGGAGCTCTGCTTGACATAGGTAGGTAGTCTGTTCCAGAGTATGGTAAGTCTCTGGACAGGAATATATCCCTCCAGCATGTTCTGTTTATTGTGGTGACAAGGTTTAGGTCCCTAGAGCATGTAGCTTGGAGGGATTGGGATTTCTTTAATTGGAGCATGTCCAACAGCTCTGGATTTGACATAGCTTTGTATGTTAGGCAAAGATCACCTCTGAGTAGGTGATATGCGACGGAGTAAAGATGGAGTTTTTTGAGATGGTCTGCATAAGGCATCTGTTTGAGGCCAGTAATCCTCTTTGTGAGGTATTTTTGTGGCCTTTCCAGTTGTTGTAGATGTCTTGTGAGGTACATACCAAAAGGGGCGTTGTACTCTATAATGGGTCTAATGAGTGATGAGTACAGGGGAACAATGACCTCTTTTTTTTTGGATGAGAAACCTTTTGTGATGAGGTGTGCCACGCAAAAGGATTTCCTGACCACTGTGGTGATGTGATTATCAAAGGAGAGACTACTGTCCACCTGTGTCTCAAGGTCTCTTATCACACTTTAGGTGTTAAGTAGACTACCGCCTATGTGGTAGTTCATGGGTACAGAGTTTTTACCAAAGGGGATGACAGTGCACTTTTTGGCATTGAGCTTGAGACCATGTCTTTGACACCAGGCATCCGTCTCAGTAAGGCCCTTTTGTAGGATGTCCACATTGTTAGGAGTTTAAATTATGGCTCCTAGTTTGCAAGTCATCTGCGAATTTAGTTAGCCAAAGACCTTCTGTGTTAGCCTGTACTTCAGAGAAGCAGATACCAAACAGGAGAGGACCCAGGACTGAACCCTGTGATACTCCACTTGTCACTAGTCTGAAGTCTGATTTGGAGTCTGCTACTTTCACGGTGTAGGCTCTTTCAGTAAGCCAGTTGGCAACCTATCTTGTGACATAGGGATTTATACCTAGCTTAATGAGTTTATCTATAATTCCAGAGTGGGGGATGGTGTTGAACACCTTGGCAAGATCTAGATAGGCTGTGTGAATGACCTTACTCTCATCTATGGCTTTGGTGACTACTTCAAAGAAGTCTATCAGGTTTAGGAGACATGATCTGCCTTTTACAAACCCAAACTGTATGGGGTCCAAAGTTTGGAGATCTCCATTGTCTTGTTTATGAGTTCCATGATGATACTTTCCATGGCCTTGCAGATGAGGCACGTCAGGCTTATGGGGCAGTAGTTCCCAGGGTCTCTTGTGGCCCCCCCCTTTGTGGAGTGGGATAACTGTCACAGTGCACCATTCAATGGGCACAAAGCCTGAGGTGAGGCTATGACTGAACATGGTACTTAGGTGGGGTGCCAGTTAATTCTGTAGTTCATGTAGAAGACAGCCTGGGATGTTGTCAGGTCCCACGGATGCTGTGTTCTTGGCTTTGGAGAGTGAAGTTTTTACCTGTGCAGCCATGATTACAGGAACTTTGCATACTTCTGGTATAAAGATGGGCCCTTTAGGGAGTGAGTGGGGGGTAAAGTTAGCACTGAACCTATCTGCTAGGATATTGACAATATCAGTTGGTTCTGTATATTTAGTGTCATTGTGCTGTAACTCAGAGCAGATCTGAGTGTTGCCATTGAGATTTTTGACATAGCTATAGAATGTTTTGTGGTTGTCTTTAGAATCAGTGGCAATTTTGTTTTCATAACTAGCTTTGGAGGATTTTATGAGGGATCTCAGCTTCTTATTGAGGCTGACCAGGGAGTTCCTCCAATCATGGGATTTTACTCTTTTTTGCAACAGTTTCTTTCTTCTGTTGTACAGTTTGTTTATGGCAGAAGACCACCAGATTGGCTTCCTTTTTTTGGAGGATAGCATCTTGGTTCTGTTAGGGATAGCACGATCCATGCACTCGTGTAAGTGCTTATAAAGTGCATTTGTGTAGGATTCAGCAGTCGTACCTCTATTGTCCATCTGCATGAGTGTCGTGATGTTTGCCACTTCTGTCTTAAGAAGCGTGAAGTTGGCTTTGGAGAAATTTTTTATGGTTGTTTTCCTAATGGGGGTGGGAGCGGGATGTGGATGTCTAAGGTGAATAGCTTGTGGTTGGATCTGATCAATGAGGAGCTGACCTCTGGTGTGGAACACCAGTCACCCATGTTGGTGATGATCAGGTCTAGGATATTGCTGCCCCTGGTGAGGGTGTGGATAAGTTTATCCAAAGCATTGGAATTGATGATTTCCAGAAATCGTTGAGCAAAAGAGTTGGTGCATGAATAGTTTTACCAGTTAATGGTAGGGTAGTTGAAATCACCCATTATTAGAGTGTTGGGTTGTACCTTAATATTTTCCAGTGTATCAAGAAAAGAGGAGTGGGAATCCTGGGGCATGGTGGGGGTTCTGTAGCAAGATACAATCTGGATTGCAGTTTTGCCCAGAGTTAGTTGAACTTGGATAATCTCAGATGCATTGTGCTGAGCAACTAGCTTGGAGGTGTGGATATACTTAATGAATATGGGCACGCCTCCACCTTTAGTGTTTAAGTCCGGGTTTGGTGGCCTAAAGGTCTGGTATGAATTATAGCCTGGTAATGCAGGGGTGCTCTCTGGAGCTTTGAACCAGGTCTCTGTCACTGCACAGATGTCAATGTTCTCCATTTTAAGGAGTGCCTCGAGTGAGTGCATTTTGAGGTTTAGACTTCTAGCATTGAGTAGCATTACCCTCAGATTTTGCTTGCTTGTACCTGTTACAGTGGTGAATTTGTCATTTGAACCTTGCATAAAAAAGGCACTATAGGGGTGGCAAGAGCCTTTGCCAGTATCCGGAATCCCAAGGGCGACAGGTGCAGGTCATCTCTGGCAAAGCAGTGTGGTCTGTCGATCATGTCATCCCAGGCAGACAGATACTGGAGCCCCTTAGAATGACACCAGAAGCTTAGCCAATTGTTAAAGTCAATCATTTTGTTCTTGTACTGTGATGTCATTCTGGGTGATGGCAGGATGTTACTCAGGGCTAGGGTCATACCGACCTGGGCTACAAGATCAGAGAGCTCCTCCATGTCTCTTTTCATGTAGTCCAGGGAGGTACGTCTCAGGTCATTCACACCAACACCAACATGGACAATGACAGAGTCATATTTGTACTTGTTGTGGAGTGACCTGAGTGTGTGCATTATGTGGTGGATCCTGGCACCTGACAGGTAGCTGACAGTAACTTTTTCCTTGTTTAGCCTGGTGAGTGGAACATCAGTGTGCCTGACTATAGAGTCAGCTATGACTAGAGTGTTTTGGGTACTTTATGCCTTATGGGCTGTAGTTGAATGGCACACTGAGTATGTGGGCTATGTTTCATTTGGGTTGTGCTGGGGGTGGAGGTTGCTTGCATTTCTGCTTTGGAGATCTCTGTTGTTTGGGCAGATTTGTACTGAGTGCCTCCATGAATGTAGGTGTGTGTTTTGTGGTTCTGTGTGTGTGTTTTGGTGGTGTAGGTTTTGAGGGACTATGTGATGAGTGTGGTGCGGTGCAAGTGTTTACCTTCTCCTCTTGACTGTGTAGGCCAATCTTTGGTGAAGGGAGCTTTGCTTCCAGTTTGGCTATATAAGTGCATCTCTCATAGGTCGTAGTGTTGGGTGGTAGGAGTAGTGGGTTGTCTGTGTACATGAGGCAATTGCTGCATTGTCCCAAGATGCCCAGATTCATCCGGTAGACAGGAGAAAACACCGGGAGCTGACCTTTAGACATGCCTGAATAGGTGCTTATTTATTAAGTACTAAAAACTGTTTTCCACTAGAAAACTGAGGAAAGTTGAGTGCTGTAGTAATTTGTAACGTATTTAGTGCTTACAATGAGTTCTGAACAAGTGCTGAGATCAAAGAAACAGATGAGTGCTAAAACTAAAAAGCTGACTAGTTGCAAGGGAAATTTTGAAGAACAGACTTTATGACGCCAGGAATAGTTTAACCCCAGTTAAGTGGTGTGGGGGGGGGGTTAGGAGCTCACAAACAATTCTGGACACAGCAAATCCGTATTTGACCTGCCACAGGAAAGGGGGAAAGCAAGCTTAGAATTTATTTTTCCAGTAAAGTGGAAATGGAGAAAGCTGGAACAGAAGTTAATTCAACGTTAAGAATCTGAGTGGGTTGGCCTTCACAAATGTTCTCTATTAGATTGAGTGAACTAATGACACTAATGAAGGTGACTATTGCCTTTGTACTTCATGCAGTTGCAATGCAGCCTCAATATTGCTAACTGTATATGGTGATATGCTCAAAGTACAGTAAGCTGTACTTTAGGTATGGACATATGTTTGGACGTAACTACTAAGTGGTGGGGCTACTTTGCAGATGAATGATTACTGATGACAGCTCACAGGTGTGTTACAACCATTCCTACAATAACCTGTGTAACTGCTAAGCTATGGTTTTGTTAATTGAAGGGGAAGACACACAACGTAGAATGCAGTAAGGGTAACTCTGAAGGCAAACCTCATGACCCCTGTAACAGTAACACCTCACCTGTGCATATATTGTGCATATATCAGCACAGCTGGCAAAGGAAAGAGTCAGTATGCTTTGTAGTGCATGCAATAGTGCCATAACTCTGTAATACCTATCATGAGATAGGCAGTTGTTTGATTCAGAGTACTAGCACGTGTGGGTGTTAACATATATGTCACGTATGGTGGGTAATACATCCTAAATGTTTTTCACTCTCCTGTACACTGTTGTAGACATCTGTACAGAGTGAAGTGTAGAAAGCAAGACATAGGCAGGAGTTTGAATCTCACACATGTCAAGTGTCTGTATGTGTGTGACATAGGTGTAAATCTTTGTGAATTTCACAGTGTGCATGTGTGTGTGTGTGTGTGTGTGTGTGTGTGTGTGTGTGTGTGTGTGTGTGTGTGCACGCATGTGTGTGTGCATGTGCGCATGTGTGTGTGTGTGTTTGTGCATGCAAGTGTGTGTGTGTGTGTGTGTGTGTGTGTGTGTGTGTGTGTGTGTGTGTGTGTGTGTGTGTGTGTGTGTGTGTGTGTGTGTGTGTGTGTGTGTGTGTGTGTGTGTGTGTGTATGTATGGCTGTCTGGTTCCTGGAGTGAGGCTGTATCTTACCATAGTGAAATGATAAGACCCCCTCCTCCATCCACTCAGTGCAATGTAGTATCCCTGTTGATGTCATCAGTCTTAGAAGGGCAGTCTAACCACCTGTAAACATGTATGCCCTGGGGTGAGGCTTGTTGCTACATAGCCTACTGATGAACCCCCCTCCTCACATACACTCACCGCAATCTAGTATCCCTGTTGATGTCTTCGATCTTAGGCCATTCTGACTACCTGCACATGTGTAATCTCTGTGGTGTGTCTTGTAATTGCATAGTACTATAATGATGATTTGCACAGAGGCAGGGGTTCTCATCCCAACACTGGCAACTGTGCGTGTGTGTGTGTGTGTGTGTGTGTGTGTGTGTGTGTGTGTGTGTGTGTGTGTGTGTGAGTGTGTGTGTGTGTGTGTGTGTGTGTGTGTGTGTCAGAGTGTGTGTTACTGTGTCTGTGAATCCCTGAGTGTGTGGGTGTGTTACTGTGTCTGTGAAGGGTCTATATCAGAGCACCGAAGTATTAAAACTTTGAATGTTCTGATATCAAAAACTATTCAGCGAACACTAAAAATAGCGAAGCTGCAGAACAGTGAATTCTTTCCTCGGGAAAGAATTCAGTTGGCCATTTCTGTGGCTTTGCTATTCTTAGCGCCTAGGTGGAAAGTTATGGGTTGGGTTTAGGTAAGTGTGCGATTGTACATTAGGGATAGTGGCAGGTTAAGTGAGTTAGGGTTAGGGCACAGATTAGGCATGTGTGCGGTAGTGACAGACTTTAGCGTTAGGGGCGGTTTAAGTGAGTTAGGGTTAGGGCGCGGGTTACGTGAGTGTGCGATAGTGATAGTATGGTTAGGGTTTGGGCTAAGGTAAGTGGGTAGATAGTAGTGTATGTTTAGTTTAATGTAGCGTTAGATGTAGGAATTTAAGTGTATATGTGTGGTTGCTTTTTTTATGTGCTTGTGTTGTGTGTATGTGTTTTGGAGCAGCGGATTTTTTCCATGGGAAAAAATTCTCTGTTCTGAATGTTCTATATTTTCATGTTTAGATGTTTTGGGGCTGATGAAATAGTGTTCACTATTTTCATCTTTTGATAACGTGATATAAACGCTCTGTGAATCCCTGAGTGTGTGGATGTGTATGTGTGTTTGCATCCTGTCATGAGAGCGGGTATCACTGCTTCTCAATAAGAAACCACTTTTTCCACTGGCCTTTACCCTTGTCATCTGCTAAACTACTCTTTTACCTCCTCACTGCTCCAGGTAACTACCCCTGTGATGTCACCCACTATGGATGTGACGGCTCTGGCCACAGTAGCTTACTACACAGCTATCATGCTCTTGAATCATTAGATCAGTAAACATGTTTGAAACTTGGGAGATTATAACTGTGATGTGGAAGCTACAAAGTGCTTTCAGGTATTGTCATACTGACCTGTGAGTAGTCTACATTTACATATGGGACACTAACTGCAAACACTGACATCCCCGGCACATGCAATTACACCTGAAAGAGGAAGGCAGAACATCAAGATCAACATGCAGTTACTGTTGTTACACATGATACATACTGTCAAAAGTGCAAAATGCATTCTAAAACTGTAGTACATGGTATGTCTGCTGCCTCTCAACACTACTCAACAATGGTAATCTACAATTGTCTTCCTAGTATGTTCACCCTGTGCTTCAGACCATATGAGCATGTCCCTGCACTGACGTTGTGGAAGACATGGATGCGACACAGGCATCATCATATGCACAGGGTGATAATGTTTGCCATGGCGTAAGCTGCATCATTGGATGAGATCATGTATGTGGGTTAGGGCCTTTTATCTCATTGGGCATGTGTGGATGTTATGAGTTTGTGTGTTGAGGTGCCCTACATTTGTTTCTGGTGTGTGTGTGTATGTGTGCACACAGGTCTGGCATGTGGCTGGCCTACACAGGGGTATTATTGACAGCTGCAGACTGTACAGGACAGGTTTTACAGTTCACATTGTCTGGCCATGGCCACGTGACCTACGCCTGCCAGGGGTTGCACGGGCACTACCAGGCAGAGGTCCAGATTGGGTACTGTCTGATGACACATGTCCACTGGAACCATGCCCCTGTTGGGACCATCCAGGACCAGTTGCACATGGGCTGCTGTGTCCTGGTGTGGACAGCACAGCACCAGCTGCACTGCTGCTACTGCCACTATGGGAGCAGGCATGTGAAGTAGCATATTCACGTAGACCTTCAGCAGGTGATGTAGCTGGCCTACGTCCATGTGCCCAATGCCTCACTCCCACCAGATGTTCCAGAACAGACATTCCACGCTCGAGGATTGACATGCCACAGTCAAGGACTCCCACCATGTCACCCAATCTTCTCTAGAAAACATCTTCAAGATGATGGTGAGCAATTGCAATTGCCTGGATGTTGTCAGTTAAAAAATGAACAGCAGCCCCCTGAAGCCTCAGACCTTCTCTGTTGTGCCATTCAGCACATGCCTGTGCCTCCATTACAGCCTGAAAAGTGTCTGGTGACACCAGCTGATGTGCTATGTCTTGCAGGGGCATGTGGCCAGAAGTCCTCCTAAGAGCAGCCCTGGGCACATGCCTGTGTGGGACATCACCAGTCAGTTGGCTGGGATCATGGTGTGCAGGCACACCTTCCATAGTCTCCACACATTCCTGTTCCATGCTATCACCCTCCAACTATACTTCCACTATGGCCACTGGTGATGAGGTATGTGTAGGCATGAGAACTGTGTGTGGGGATGAGGGGGATACAGGTGGAATGGCAACCAATGGCACAGATTCAGCCCCTGACAACCCTACCTGTGCCTCAATCATACTTTCATCATCACTGCTAGAGTCTGTGGGGACACTAACATCAGGTGGACCACAGGAGGGCAACGCACCTACATCAACACCTGTGAGGGGCAGAGAAGAACTGTACATTACAAGTTATACAGCAGAGACACACAGACAGAAACAAACACACACACAGACACACATAGACACAGACAGACATAGACAGACAGACACAGACAGACAGACACAGGCAGACAGACACAGGTACAGAAAGACAGACATAGACAGACAGACAGACAGACAGACAGACAGACAGACATAGACAGACACAATCAGAGACACATGATATGGCACCCAACGGCATGCAACATGCATGTGATATGGCAGAAGACATTCAGCTTAGACAATTATAGTGGTAGTTATCATACATCCCTGAGTTGCACACAACAGCATGCATGTGTTATAGCAGAAGGCATGCACCTTACACAGTTATAGTAGTAGTTAGCATACATCCCTGTTGCACCATTTGTGTTATTAGGTTAGGCCCCAAACCTGCAACACAATGCATGTACTATGCACCGTTGCACCGCACTGCCAAGTTTTGTGCAACATACCCCACATTTTAACAGACCATTGCTGACCTGTGTACATCTGCCACTGATGCTTTGTGTTGGCCACTGCCCCTATGTGTGAGGAGGACATGAGCAGAAGGGTATGTTGGGTGAATACTATTTTTGCCTGAGCTCTAGCTTGCATATCTCCCCAAAGCAGTGCACGTCTGTTCAACATTATTCTGCTTACCACTGAGCTGAGTCTACAGACAATGTGCATGTGGCTGTACACACATGTTTGACATGGCTGTCCCTACTTTGCAATGGTGCCACAGACCAGTACAGGTTAACAGTACACCAGCCTGATGTGTGGCACATGACCTTGCCAATCACATGTAGTATGACATGTCTTCTGCTGACGTGTTGAATGACATGCATACATGTTTAACACAGTGGTGTCC
This sequence comes from Protopterus annectens, assembly GCF_019279795.1. Lineage (NCBI taxonomy): Eukaryota > Metazoa > Chordata > Ceratodontiformes > Protopteridae > Protopterus > Protopterus annectens. Next base: position 1,709,068,315 of record NC_056726.1, on the reverse strand, counting down.
TTTTAAATATACAGTGAGGTAATGGTGACCCAATGCAGGGATGTGCTATATTAACATGGACCTTCAGCTGATGCAATGTTATCAGTCTGCCCTACAGATAGACAGTGACATACTACACATTGAGCTGATGTGCATAGCCATTGCAGGGCATCATTTGGCTTCACTATTGCTATACAGTGTGAGTTACAGACACAGTTCATAGCCATGACTGTGTTTAGATACAATACATATCTAATGTGGAATGTGACCCACATCACTGAGGTGTATACACACTAAACCCTAATGTGGAATTTGTGACACAGGTCACTGAAGGGTATACAGATGACACCCCTGCACATCTGCAACCATATTGCTGATGCCTGGCAACTATGCCCAGACATGGCTAAGTTAGCAGTACTCCATCTCCCACATGCCATCTGTGTACCTCACACACATGAGGAGCAAGCATGACAGTGATGTCTGACACCAGCAAGGTGAATGTACTGTATCGGTGACCTGATGTGGTTGTATGTGTATGTTGTGCAACACATGTATGTATTTCATATTGTATAGGTGAAAGCTTTCATGTCATGACACACTCAAGATGTTCAAGACATGTTATGTGGTGGTTTGATGTCATGCCTACACAAGCTGTGCATAGACCTGTATGATGTTTAGTGTGTCACACCTGCAATATCACCATTACACAAAGGCCATAGTTGTATTGTGTCAAGCCAATGTACAACAGGGTGTACACACATGTACAACCCTTCTACTGTGTGTGTTGCTTCATGTCTCTGGCCATCCTCCATGGCCATGTGTAAACATGTTTTTTCACCAATGGTTGTGATAGGCATCTATTTCACATGTCAGTGCTGTCCCATATGACATACAGCCATAGATGTCATATGCTTCACTGAGGACAGGGTTATGCGGACAAAGGGTGGTATGTTTGGGATGTGAGATATGTTTTGCAGGATAGTTAACAAGTGTTGCAGTCAACCCACAAAATGTCATGGACATGTCAGATAGCACATGACATTGTGTGACATGCATATCAAGGGTATAATCCACAAGGATGAATCCTGTGGGCTGGTCATACTCCAGCTCCAAAACATTTAGAATGTGTGCGCTCATATGCTTTCTGTATAGTACTGTTTGCATTCCCCACATGTGTAATTCTGATCTGTAGTACATGTCCCTACAGTGAACCACACCTCCACCACTGTATTTACAGCTGTCCACACATCTGGCAATGACAGTTTATAAGGTTTACTGTAGGTGTTTCATATAGCCTTCAATTATTCCACATGAGTAACCACTGTGATTCATTGCAGGTCTGACCTGTATATATTGACAGGACCACCATACATTATGTGTACGTGTGTTAAATGGCCATATGGCAGATAGCATGCAATTAATATGATCTGTGCATTATCAAGCCTGATAAATAATAACAATCTCACCTGCAACAGGCTGTTGTCATTGCAAAATGCCAGAGGTACCTAAATAGGAGAGTCACAGCGGTAAGAACATTATCCACACCTGTCTGACAGTTACAGGGTACAACGTGCATGTTAGCACATAAGCCAGTACAATAGACTATACTATGGAGTATGCACATCTGTGCATACCTAGAGTAGCAAACTATAGTATGTGGCATGTGTACATACATGCCTTGCATATGATGTTACATTAAATATTGTACAATAACACATGTAACTATATGAAATATAGTTGTGTTCTATGTGCAGTAGTGACTTACCAGGCAACTCCCGGCTCAGTGGTTTTGAGACACCCACATCCACAATACCAGCTAAAGCTTGTGGATGGAGTTCTGTAGGTGTCCCCAGGTTGGCCAGTAGCTCCTTGGTACGTGTGAGTGGGGCTGGGTGAGTGGCCCCCTACCTGTTGCAGCTTGTTCTTTGGCAATTGCATTTGCATGCTGTTTCATTTGTTTAAAGAGGTCGGTGCAGTGTCAGTGCACCTGCTGATAGGTGCAATTGTGGCCACCAACATCATTTACCCTCCTGCGAAGTTCCTTCCACAGGGCATCCTGCTGCTGTGCATCCTGTGGTACATGGCTGAAGAGTGTTTCATGGTCATCAAGGAGGTATGGAATGAGGACCTCATCCTCCAAGCGGGTGTATGATGGCAGCCTGGCACATGGCATACCTGGAAGACATAATGATGGAGACAGGTCACAGTAACTCACAGAGAAGTACAGAAGTACAGCTGCACATACATGTGTATCACATTTATTATGATGACAAATATGTCTTTGCAAATCTGCATGACACTAACACCACTGACATGTTTAACTCACACACATTTGACACTTACTGGTGATTTGATGTTATCAACATATATGTGTGTGTCAAGTGATGACATTGCTCATATTCCATGTGGATGTTGTCTTGATATGAGCATGTCTGTTTGCCTGTACTGGTGTCTTTACCTATCAGCACATAACTGTATGTGTTCACACTGCTGCAAGAGACCTTAATGCTGTGTATATGTCACTATATAGTCATACACAGCCTTAAGAGACTTGACTTGTGACCCTGCAGGCTTGCTCATTGAAAGTTTTACATGTATGTGTTTTGCCATATACATCTACATGGCACTGTACAGCAGTATAGCATCCTGCCATGTATTACCTGTGTTGCACATGTGTAACACATGGGACAATGGCTAGCTTGATGGTATTTGCATGGTTGCATATCAACTATAGCATGTATGGCCATAGTGAACTAGTAGGCTATATGCCCTGGGCCATTTATGAGCCTAGGCTGAAAGGTTACCTAGCTGTAGCTTAAGACAGGTGACTTTCAGTGGCCAGTTCAGCAGTGCCACAGAAGTGATCCAGAGGGTTACTGATATATTTGCCATGCAGCCATCACACCATGTCTCAAAGAGGGGCAATGTGCAGCTTTGCTGGACAGGGATGCATAGTATAGCAGGAATATGTAAAGAGTATGGGACAGGGATCTGTCAGGCATGTTATGATCCTTGTACTAGAAAGGTGGATGTCCATGAAGTATGTGTGTGTTTGAAATCAGGATGTTTAAGTATTATATGCCCATCATCTCTGTGTTGGACATGGCTTTATTCAGGGTAGGCATCATGCTACATAGTGAAGCTAGGGTTTAGGAAGGCCGGTGTAGACCATCTGAACGTGACCAATAACCCTTAAAGGAAGTATGTGATCCATTATGGGTCACTTGAGTGTTGAGTATGGCTGAACAACGATCTCTATATTCATGGATGGCACCCTGTCATGATTAGGGGTGCCACTTATGACTACCTGAGTGGTGTGGTGAAGTGAAGTGAATATCAAAGGAAAGACTACTGTCCAGCTGCATCCCATACACACACAGTTTCCATTATGTTGACCGCTGCCTAGGTGCTAGTTTATGGGCACAGGGTTTTTAACATAGGGGATGACAATGCAATACGTAGCTGTCAGATTGTGGCCATATATCACACACCACACATCTGACCCACAAAGGCCCTCCTGTATGTTGCCCACAGCACTCGTTGAGTCAACTATTGCTCCTAGCTCATAGTCATTTGCAAACTTCAATAGGCAGATACCTTCTGTGTTAGTCTGTGTGGTATAGATAACAAAGAGGGGGGTACAAGGAATGAGCCCTGTATTACTGTAGCTGGCACTGGTTTGATGTGCATGTATTAGTCAGACATCTTCTGTAGTGTTGGTTCTGCAAGCAGTCCAGTTGTCAACCAATCCTGTGACATAGGAATATACACATAGTTTACTGAGTGTAGCTGGAACACAGTATGGGTGATGGTGTCCTAAGATCTGGCAAGGTCATGATATGCTGTGTGTATCAACCTTACTGTCATCTATATTTGTACTGACTACATCATATAGGTTGATCAAGGTTCATGGCCTTACAGACCAGACTCAGCAGGGTAGTAGTGCACTATGTACCATTATCAGTGGTGTCTCCCCCTTTGTGGGGTGTGATAACTGTTGCTGTGCACCATTCAGTATGTACACAGCCTGACAAGAAGCTAGGATTGAACACGATGTGTATGTGGAGAGCAAATTGTTCTGACATTTGTGTAAAATACACCCTGGGATGTTGACAGGTCCCATGCAATCTGTATGTATGTATTTAAAGAGTGCAGCTTGTACCTGCATAGTTATTACAGAGGATCTGTAGTGTACATGGATATATAAATATGTGTACCTGTTGGGGGGGGTGAGAGTGGGTTTAGGTTATACAAGACCCTATCTGGATGAACAAGTGCCATTTCTGTAGGTGCAGTACTTCTCATGCCATAGTGCTGTGATAAATGGCATGTCTTGTTGTTGCCATTATGATTCATGACACAGCTATAGAATGCTCTGTGGTTGGCCTCATAATATGTGACTGATTAGTTTCATAGTAGCTTTGTGTGGTTTTATATGGTGTATCTGCATCTTACTGAGGCTGACCAGGGATCACCTCCACTCATGTGTTTTCACTCTTACAACAGTTACTATCTTCTGTGGTACAGTTTAAGGCAGGGTACCACCAGTTTGCCTTCCTGTTTGTGTTTGGTTGAATCTTGGTTCTGTTTCAATGGCACACTCACAGCACTTATGTGAGTGCTTAAAGTGCATTTGTGTAGGATTCAGCATTTGCACATGCATTGTCCATCTGCATGGGTGCCATGACAGTCACCACTTCACTCTAAAGAAGCATAACATTGGATTTGGAGACTGACTATGTGTAGCATACTGTTAGCCCTGTCTGTGTGACTATGGCGATCCAGGTCATTGGGGTTAATGAAACCCAACATGCATTGAGCACAGGTGTTGGTACATGAGAAGTCTTCCCAGGTCATAATGGGATAGTTGAGAGTAGCCATTATTATAGTTTTCTGTCTTAAACCTAATATTCCCCATTACAGCACAATATGACAGTTGGGAATTCTGAGGCATGGTGGGTGATCTGTCGCAAGGTGCAATTTGGATTCCACTTTGGCACAAAGGTAGTTGCTCAGCATAATGCATCTGAAGTTATGCAAGTGCAACTAGTGTGGGGGTGTACATATCCTTTTGGAATATGGACACACCTGTGGCCTGTGTGTTCCAATAAAGGATAATGGCCAAGAGGTGAGGTATGTGTTATGACATGGTCATGCAGGGGTGCTCTCCGGAGTGTTGAACCATATCTCAGTTACTGCACAGATATGTTCTCCATTTTAAGGATTGATGTAAGTGAGTCCATACTGAGTATATGAAATGTATCATTGGGTAGCAAGACCCACAGTTTATTGCTTGGCTATCCCTGTTACAGCAGTGGACTGTCACTTGAACTTTGCATGATGAAGGCACTATAGGGGAAGCATGAGCCCTAGCCAGTATCCAGATTCCCAGGAGTGACAGGTGCAGGCCCTGTCTGTCAAAGCATCATGGTTTGTCAACCATGTTATCCTAGGCAGAGAGATACTGGATACCCTTTGAATTACACCAGTACATTAGACAATTGTGGAATACAATCCCTTTGTCCATGTACTGCAGTATCATTCTGGCCAATGGCAGAATGCAATCCAGGCCTTGGAACATACCTGCATGGGCTGCAATACCTGACAGTTCCTACATGTGTGTTGCCATGCATTCCAGGCTACTGCATCACAGGTCCTGCACAATGACATGGAATATGCCAGAGCCATGTGTATAGTTCAAAAGGTGGTCTGAGCATATGGGTATGTGGCTAATCATGGCAGGCAGGCAGCTGACAGTATGTTTGCCCTCATATAGCTTGGTGTGTAACATAGTGCTAGAGTTTGCATTCACAAATGAGTACTGTTGGGCATGTTTCTGGCCACATGTTCTGAGGTGTGGCACAATTTGGCAAATATGTCATACAGTTTGTGTATGTTGTTGTCTGTCTATTCCAGATTGGGAGGTCTCCTGCTTGGCCAGATACGTAGAAGGCTCTGTGAATGTGTGTGATTTCTGGTAGTATGTGTGGGTGTCCTTACTGTGTCCTGGTAAGGGTATGTGCTGGTTGTGGCGATGAGATGCATGTGTTAACCTACACCTCATGTCTATCCAGTCCAGTCATGGCTGTAGACTGGACTGCCTTCCAGCTTACCCCTATAGCTGCATCCCAGACAATGTGTGGGGTGTGGTGTTAGGTGGATTTGGCAGTGTACATGGCATAGAGATTACATTCCCCCAGGATGACCACATACAAAAAGCTGACATTAGTAAACACCAGTAGCTGACTAGTAGACATGCCTGTATAAGCATTCAGTACTACAAGTACCAAGAACTGTATTTAGTTTACTTATTGCTTATGAAGATGTTTTAGACAGTGATGCTCACAAGTAAATATTTATGTTATGAACGTGACAACACTGGCTGTTACAGAAACATAGTAGCTACCTTTAGCAGCAATCCTCATCTGAGGAGCACATCACATCCTGATAGTTGATTACAGATGATGCAAGTGTCAACAGCTCTGTATCCTTTTCTGGGTATATACTCACATATCCACCAGAACCATGAGCTGTTTTGGGCACAGACACCCACTCCCCAAACAGAGTCAAGTATCAATAGACTCTGCTGCCACTATCAACATGATCAGGAAATAATCAGATAGTGTAAGCCATCACCTATGAAGCAGCTATTACACATGGGCTGCAGTCTCCTACATCTTACACTCCTACTGCAGATGTTACATTGGAGTTAAAGATGATATGCAACTTGTTTCATTACCAGTACTGTGCACAACCTTACATACAGTATTTGCAAGGGCTGTTAGGTTGGCAATGAGAGGTTAGGCTACACAGACCTGAAAGTTCAACCAGTGTGTTTCTACTCTCAATATCCACTGTATGTAGGTGTGCACATAGCCATTTGGCCCAGCCCTGTAACAATGGTCACTACACATTTGCATAACATGTACACATGCTCAGCTGTTATTGCTTGAAACGATACTAGAGAGGTGGATATTATATGTCTTATGTGCATGGATAGTTACCTAGCTCTTCCAATTTTCTTTGCTATCATGCTGCTAAACTGTCAGATGAATACAATTCATATGTATCCTGTTACTGAGTATTGTAATTGCCAATAGACATAACTAATATTTGCATAACATAACAGAAAAGCTATGTAAAGTGGAATTCAGATCTG
>NC_056726.1:1709043677-1709056177 GCF_019279795.1 Protopterus annectens | reverse complement strand
AACACAAAAACAACTTTGTTAAAGTGCAGGCAGTAAAATAAGTACAATATAGGTTCATAGGTTCATAGGTTTATACTAGGCTATCTGCCCTAAGGCATTTATAAGCCTAGCCCAAATTTTTGTGGCTTACGCCACCCCTTATATGAAAAAATACTGTGCCCATTAGTTTGTTGTGCCTCTGTCCAGCAGTGACACAGAGATGATTCCCGGGGTAAACCTACGATCTCCCATCCACAGGTCTAGATTTCTCTTGAACAGAGTCAGCGAGGTGCTCTGCCTCACATGGACTGGGATTCTATTCCACAGCATAGAGAGTCTCTGAGTGATAAATCTATCCCTCCAGCACGTCCTATTTATATTCGTGCTAAGGTTTAAGTCGCTTGCTCTAGTGGTTTTGGTGGATTTGGATTTTTTGAGGTGGAGCATGTCCTTTAATTCCGGGTTGGACATGGCCTTGTATGTCAGGCACATGTCACCTCTGAGCAGACGGTATGCGACTGAATAGAGCTGGAGTTTCTTCAATCTGGCAGCATATGACAGATTTTGGAGTCCCTTTATCCTTTTGGTGAGGAACTTTGGGGTCTCTCCAATTGCTGCAGATGTCGGGTGAGATACATCCCGAATGGGGCATTGTACTCGATCATTGGTCTGATAAGTGAAGAGTACAGGGGAACAATGACCTCACTAGATCTGGATGTGAATACCTTCATGATCAGGTGGGCAATGTAGAAGGTCTTTCTAACCACTTTAGCAACGTGAGTGTCAAAAGAAAGGCCACTGTCAACCTGGGTCCCCAGGTCCCTGATAACCTCTTCTGTGCTTAGTGGATTGCCACCTATATGGTAGCTTGGGGTTACCTTGTTTTTCCCGAAGGGTATGACTATACATTTTTTGGCGTTTGACTTCAGGCCATGGCTCTGGCACCAGCTATCTGTTTCCATGAGTCCCTTCTGAAGGATATCCGTGTCCGATGCACTTTCCACTATGGCCCAGTTTGCAGTCGCCCGCAAACTTTGTCAGCCAAAGTCCTCCCATGTTGGCCTGTACTTCTGAGAAGTAGATGCCAAACAATAGGGGGCCAAGGACCGAGCCCTGTGGGACACCACTTGTGACCGGCTTGGAGTCTGACATAGCGCCAGCAACTCTAACCCTGTGGGTTCTGTCCTTAAGCCAGTTTGCAACCCATCTTGTGACATATGGGTTTACATTTAAGCTGGTAAGTTTTCTACAATACCCAAGTGGGTATTGTGTAAAGCCTTTGCAAGGTCAAGGTAGGCTGTATGGACTGCCTTTCCTCATCAATGGCCTTGGTGACTGTTTCAAGAAGTCGACCAAGTTCAAAAGGCATGATCTTCCCTTGACAAAGCCAAACTGGGTCGGGTCCAATGTCTGCAAGTCCCTATATCTTTGTTTATGAGCTCCATTATGATCCTCTCCATAGCTTTGCAGACTAGACTTGTTAAGCTTATGGGGTAATTACCAGGGTCTGTAGAGGCGCCGCCTTTGTGGAGTGGGACCACAGTTGCCGTGACGCCACTCCTTGGGCACGTATCCTGTGGTAAGGCTGAGATTAAACAGCTGCCTTATGCGGGTTTAATTCCTCATTTAGCTCGTGTAGCACAGCCGGGGACACCATCCGGTCCCATTGATGCTGTGTTTTAGCTTTAGAGAGAGCAGCTTTCACCTGCGCATTTGAGATGTCCGGGAGGCTACACTCGGCTGGGATAGTTATCTCTCCTTTAGGGGAGAGGGTGAAGTTTGCACTGAACCTGTCTGCCAGTATGTTGGCAATGTCTGTGGGTTCAGTGATTTTGTATCATTTTCGACTAATTCTGAGCATATCTGGGAGTTTCCACCCAGGTTCCTAACATAGCTGAAAAAGGCCTTATGATTGTCCTTTGAATCCATGGCAATTTTTCTCTCAAAATTGGCCTTAGTTGATTTTATGAGTGCTCGTATTTTTTTACTAATAATGATCAGGGGTGACTTCCCTTTTATGGATTTTGTTCTATCATGTAATAGCTTTCTCCTCTTATTGTAAAGTTTGTTAATGGCTGGGGTCCACCAGACTGGACGTTTGCCCTTTGTGGAAAGAGTCTTGGTTTTATTTGGGATTGCCTGATCCATGCAGTCCTGGAGGTGTTCATAGAAGGCATTTGTAAGGGCTAGCTAATATGTAGTTGAAACAAGCTTTTTGAATCACAGAAACTGTAGAAAATTGGCATTTTAAGGGGAATTAGCTAAAGGCAGTAGGAAAATACAGAAAAATTATACTTAATCACTCCAAGGTCTCTCTTTTGTCGCTCTGCTGCTGTAGAACTCTGCAGGGCACCAGACAGGAGCTTGCTTAGCTGTATACTAGCACAAACACCTTGCAAATGTGGGTTTTATAGCAGAGAAATGAAAGAACTAGAAATTAGCAAAAATGGCTAATAAACTACTAATTTCTGGGCTTAAACCACTGTTCCAGGGACAGATAAGCTGCTCAAAGCTCCCTCTCTCACAGTGAACAGAGAAACTTCTTTCTAGCCAAGTAAGGTATTGGAAAACACAGAAACTTGTAACACAGCCCTGAATTCAGACCTAACCTGAAAAATGGACTATACTAGCTTAGAAAGGTGGGAAAACAATATTTTTTTTTTTGTTTTTTTTTCAGAAAATAAAGTAGATACAGTCAAAAAACACTTTAAATGCACAGAAATGGCTATCACACTTGAGTGCATAGCTTACATTAAACATGTATTTAAACACAAAAACACTTTATTAAAGTGCAGGCAGTAAAATAAGTACAATATGTAGCTGGAACGAGCTTTTTAAATGTAAAGGCAGCAGGAAAATGCAGAAAAATGATACTTAATCACTCCAAATTCTCTCTTTTGTCTCTCTGCTGCTGTAGAACTCTACAGGGCACCAGACAGGAGCTTGCTGAGCTGTATACTAGCAGAAAAACGTTCCAAATGTGGGTTTTATAGCAGGTAAATGAAAGAGATAAAAAATAGCAAAAATGGCTAATAAACTACTAATTTATCGACTTAAACCACTCCTCCAGGGACAGATAGGCTGCTAAAAGCTCCCTCTCTCACAGTGAACAGAGAAACTTCTTTCTAGCCAAGTAAGGTATGGGCAAACACAGAAACTTGTAACACAGCCCTGAATTCAGAACTAACCTGAAAACTGGACTATACTAGCTTAGAAAGGTGGGAAGACAAGTATTTTTTTTTAGTTTTCTTCAGAAAATAAAGCAGATACAATAAAAAAATCTTTAAATGCACAGAAATGGCTATCACAATTGAGTGTGTGGCCTACAACAGTTAAACAGGTAATTTAAACACAAAAATGACTTTGTTAAAGTGCAGGCAGTAAAATAAGAACAATATATAGCTGAAACAAGCTTTTTGAATCACAGAAACTCTAGAAAATTGGCGTTTTAGGTGGAATTAGCTAAAGGCAGCATGGAAATGCAGAAAAATGATACTTAATCACTCCAAAGTCACTCTTTTGTTTATCTGCAGCTGTAGAACTCTGCAGGGCACTAGGCAGGAGCTTGCTGAGCTGTGTACTAGCATGTAAACCTTGCAAATGCAGGTTTTATAGAGGGGAAATGCAAGAGATAGAAATTAGCCCAAAATTGCCAATAAACTACTATTGTCTGGGCTGAAACCACTCCACCAGGGACAGATAGGCTGCTCAAAGCTCCCTCTCTCACAGTGAACAGAGAAACTTCCTTCTATCCAGGTAAGGTATGGGCAAATACAGAAACTTGTAACACAGCCCTGAATTCAGCACTAATCTGAAAACTGGACTAAACAAGCTTATAGAGGCGGGAAAACAAGTATTTTATTGTTTTTTTGTTTTCTTCAGAAAATAAAGTAGATACAATAAGAAAGCAGTTTAAATGCACAGAAATGGCTATCACACTTGAGTGTGTAACCTACAGTAGTTAAACAGGTAATTTAAACACAACAACGACTTTGTTAAAGTGCAGGCAGTAAAATAAGTACAATATGTAGCTGAAACAAGCTTTTTAAATCACAGAAACTTTAGAAAATTGGCATTTTAAGGGGAATTAGCTAAAGGCAGCAAGAAAATGCAGAAAAATGATACTTAATCACTCGAAAGTCTCTCTATTGCCTCTCTGCAGCTGTAGAACTCTGCATGGCACTAGGCAGGAGCTTGCTGAGCTGTGTACTAGCATGAAAACCTTGCAAATGTGGGTTTATAACAGGGAAATGAAATAGATAGAAATTAACCCAAAATGGCTAATAAACTACTAATTTCTGGGCTTAAACAACTCCTCAAGGGATAGATAGGCTGCTCAAAGCACCCTCTCTCACAGTGAACAGAGAAACTTCCTTCTAGCCAACTAAGGTATGGGCAAACACAAAAACTTGTAACACAGCCCTGAATTCAGAACTAACCTGAAAACTGGACTATACTAGCTTAGAAAGGTGGGAAAACAAGTATTTTTTTGTTTTCTTCAGAAAATAAAGCAGATACAATAAAAAAACACTTTAAATGCACAGAAATGGCTATCACACTTGAGTGTGTAGTCTACAACAGTTAAACAGGTAATTTAAACACAAAAACAACTTTGCTAAAGTGCAGGCAATAAAATAAGTACAATATATAGCTGAAACAAACCTTTTAAATCATAGAAACTGTAGAAAATTGGCATTTTCGGGGGAATTAGCTAAAGTTAGAAAGAAAATGCTGAAAAATTATACTTAATCACACCAAAGTCTCTCTTTTGTCTCTCTGCTGCTGTAGAATGCTGCAGGGCACCAGGCAGGAGCTTTCTGAGCTGTATACTAGCACAAAAATCTTGCAAATGCAGGTTTTATAGCAGGGAAATGCAAGAGATAGAAATTATCCCAAAATGGCCAATAAACTACTAATGTATTGGCTGAAACCACTCCTCCAGGGACAGATAGGCTGCTCAAAGCTCCCTCTCTCACAGTGAACAGAGAAACTTCCTTCTATCCAAATAAGGTATGGGCAAACACAGAAACTTGTAACACAGCCCTGAATTCAGCACAAACCTAAAAACTGGACTATACAAGCTTACAGAGGTGGGAAAACAAGTTTTATTTTGTTTTTTTTTGTTTTCTTCAGAAAATAAAGCAAATTCAATAAAAAAAAATTAAATGCACAGAAATGGATCACACACTTGAGTGCGTAGCCTACAACAGTTAAACAGGTAATTTAAACACAAAAACAACTTTGTTAAAGTGCAGGCAGTAAAATAAGTACAATATGTGACTGAAACAAGCTTTTTAAATCACAAAAATTGTAGAAAATTGGCATTTTAAGGGGAATTAGCTAAAGGCAACAAGAAAATGTAGCAAAATTGTACTTAATCACTCCAATATCTTTCTTTTGTCTCTCTGCTGCTGAAGAACAATGCAGGGCACCAGGCAGGACCTTGCTTAGCTGTATACAAGCAGAAAAACCTTGCAAATGTGAGTTTTATAGCAGGGAAATGAAAGAGATAGAAATTAGCCCAAAATGGCTAATAGCCTCCTAATTTCTGGGCTTATACCACTCCTCCAGGGACAGATAGGCTGCTCAAAGCTCTCCTTCTCACAGTGAACAGATAAACTTCCTTCTATCCATGTAAGGTATGGGCAAACACAGAAACTTGTAACATAGCCCTGAATTCAGCACTAACCTAAAAACTGTACTATACTAGCTGAGAAAGGTGGGATAGCAAGTATATATATATATATATATATATATATATATATATATATGTGTGTGTGTGTGTGTGTGTTTGTTTTCTTCAGAACATAAAGCAGATACAATAAAAAAAAACATTTTAAATGCACAGAAATGGCTATCACACCTAAGTCTGTAGCTTATAATAGTTAAACAGGTAATTTAAATACAAAAATGACTTTGTTAAAGTGCAGGTAGTAAAATAAGTACAATATATAGCTGAAACAAGCTTTTTGAATCACAGAAACTCTAGAAAATCAGCATTTAGGCAGAATTAGCTATAGGCAGCAAGAAAATGCAGAAAAATTATACTTAATCACTACAAAGTCTCTCTTTTGTCTCTCTGCTGCTGTAGAACTCTGCAGGGCACCAGGCAGGAGCTCTCTGAGCTGTATACTAGCAAGAAAATCTTGCAAATGCAGGTTTTGTAGCAGTGAAATGCAAGAGATAGAAATTAGCCAGAAATGGCCAATAAGCTACTAATGTCTGGGCTGAAACCACTCCTCCAGGGACAGATAGGCTGCTCAAAGCTCCCTTTCTCACAGTGAACAGAGAAACATCCTTCTATCCAAGTCAGGTATGGGCAAACACAGAAACTTGCAACATAGCCCTGAATTCATTACTAACCTGAAAACTGGACTATACTAGCTTAGAAAGGTGGGAAAACAAGTATATATATATATATATTTTTGTTTTCTTCAGAAAATAAAGCAGATACAATAAAAAAAACCTACAGTAGTTAAACAGGTAATTTAAACACAAAAACAACTTTGTTAAAGTGCAGGTAGTAAAATAAGTACAATATATAGCTGAAACAAGCATTTTGAATCACAGAAACTCTAGAAAATCGGCGTTTTAGGTGGAATTAATAAAAGGCAGCAAGAAAATGCAGAAAAATGATACGTAATCACACCAAAGTCTCTCTTTTGTCTCTCTGCAGCTGTAGAACTCTGCAGGGCACTAGCCAGGAGCTTGCTGAGCTGTGTACAAGCATGAAAACCTTGCAAATGCAGGTTTTATAGCAGGGAAATGCAAGAGATAGAAATTAGCCCAAAATGGCCAGTAAACTACTATTGTCTGGGCTGAAACTAATCCTCCAGGGACAGATAGGCTGCTCAAAGCATACTCTCTCACAATGAACAGAGAAACTTTCTTCTATCCATGTATGGTATAGGCAAACACAGAAACTTGTAACACAGCCCTGAATTCAGAACTAACCTGAAAACTGGACTATACTAGCTTAGAAAGGTGGGAAAACAAGTATTTTTTTTTGTTTTTTTCAGAAAAAAAATCAGATACAATAAAAAAACATTAAATGCACAGAAATGGATATCACACTAGAGTGTGTAGCCTACAACAGTTAAAAAGGTAATTTAAACACAAAAACAACTTTGTTAAAGTGCAGGCAGTAAAATAAGTACAATATGTAGCTACAACAAGCTTTTTAAATCACAGAAACTGTAGAAAATTGGCATTTTAAGGGGAATTAGCTAAAGGCAGCAAGAAAATGCAGCAAAATGATACTTAATCACTCCAAAGTATTTCTTTTGTCTCTCTGCTGCTGTAGAACTCTGCAGAGCACCAGACAGGAGCTTGCTGAGCTGTATACTAGCAGAAAAAAACTTCCAAATGTGGGTTTTATAGCAGGGAAATGAAGAGATTGAAATTAGGAAAAATGGCTAATAAACTACTAATTTCTGGGCTTAAACCACTCCTCCAGGGACAGATAGGCTGCTCAAAGCTCCCTCTCTCACAGTGAACAGAGAGAGATCCAAGTAAGGTATGGGCAAACACAGAAACTTGTAACACAGCCCTGAATTCAGAACTAACCTGAAAACTGGACTATTCTAGCTTAGAAAGGTGGGAAAACAAGTATTTGTTTTTGTTTTCTTCAGAAAATAAAGCAGATACAATAAAAAAAATCTTTAAATGCACGGAAATGGCTATCACACTTGAGTGTGTAGCCTATAACAGTTAAACAGGTAATTTAAACACAAAAATGACTTTGTTAAAGTGCAGGCACTAAAATAAGTACAATATATAGCTGAAACAAGCTTTTTGAATCATAGAAACTTTAGAAAATCGGCATTTTAGGTGGAAGTAGCTAAAGGCAGCAGGAAAATGCAGCAAAATGATACGTAATCACACCAAAGTCTCTCTTTTGTCTCTCTGCAGCTGTAGAACTCTGCAGGGCACAAGGCAGGAGCTTGCTGAGTTGTGTACTAGCACGAAAACCTTGCAAATGCAGGTTTTATAGCAGGGAAATGCAAGAGATAGATATTAGCCCAAAATGGCCAGTAAACTACTAATGTCTGGGCTGAAACTACTCCTCCAGGGATGGATAGGCTGCTCAAAGCACACTCTCTCACCGTGAACAGAGAAACTTTCTTCTATCCAGGTATGGTATGGGCAAAAACAGAAACTTGTAACACAGCCCTGAAGTCAGAACTAACCTGAAAACTGGACTATACTAGCTTAGAAAGGTGGGAAAACAAATATATTTTTTTGTTTTCTTCAGAAAAAAAATCAGATACAATAAAAAAAACATTAAATGCACAGAAATGGATATCACACTAGAGTGCATAGCCTACAATAGTTAAAAAGGTAATTTAAACACAAAAACAACTTTGTTAAAGTGCAGGCAGTAAAATAAGTACAATATGTAGCTACAACAAGCTTTTTAAATCACAGAAACTGTAGAAAATTGGCATTTTAAGGGGAATTAGCTAAAGGCAGCAAGAAAATGCAGCAAAATGATACTTAATCACTTCAAAGTATTTCTTTTGTCTCTCTGCTGCTGTAGAACTCTGCAGGGCCCCAGGCAAATGTGGGTTTTGTAGCGGGGAAATGAAAGAGATAGAAATTAGCCCAAATTGGCCAATAAACTACTAATTTCTGGGCTGAAACCACTCCTCCAGGGACAGATAGGCTGCTCAAAGCACCCTCTCTCAAGGTGAACAGAGAAACATCCTTCTTTCAAAATAAGGTATGGGCAAACACAGAAACTTGTAACACAGCCCTGAATGTAGCAGTAACCTGAAAATTGGACTATACTAGCTTAGAAAGGCGGAAAAACAAGTATTTTTTTTCGTTTTTTTTTTCTGAAAATAAAGCAGATATAATCAAAAAATAATTTAAATGCACAGAAATAGCTATCACACTTGAGTGCATAGATTACAACAGTTAAACAGGTAATTTAAACACAAAAACAACTTTATTAAAGTACAGGCAGTAAAATAAGTACAATATGCAGCTGAAACAAGCTTTTTAAATCTAAAGGCAGCAGGAAAATGCAGAAAAATGATGCTCAATCACTCCAAAGTCTCTTTTTTGTCTCTCTGCTCCTGTAGAACTCTGCAGAGCACCAGACAGGAGTTTGCTGAGCTGTATACTAGCAGAAAAACCTTCCAAATGTGGGTTTTATAGCAGGGAAATGAAGAGATAGAAATTAGCAAAAATGGCTAATAAACTACTAATTTCTGGGCTTAAACCACTCCTCCAGGGACAAATAGGCTGCTCAAAGCTCCCTCTCTCGCAGTGAACAGAGAGACTTCCTTCTATCCAAGTAAGGTATGGGCAAACACAGAAACTTTTAACACAGCCCTGAATTCAGAACTTACCTGAAAACTGGACTATTCTAGCTTAGAAAGGTGAGAAAACAAGTATTTGTTTTTGTTTTCTTCAGAAAATAAAGCAGATACAATAAAACAATCTTTAAATGCACAGAAATGGCTATCATAATTGAGTGTGTAGCCTACAATAGTAAAACACCTAATTTAAACACAAAAATGACTTTGTTAAAGTGCAGGCAGTAAAATAAGTACAATATATAGCTGAAACAAGATTTTTGAATCACAGAAACTATAGAAAATCAATGTTTTAGGTGGAATTAGCTAAAGGCACAAGAAAATGCAGAAAAATGATACTTAATCACTCCAAAGTCTCTCTATTGTCTCTCTGCAGCTGTAGAACTCTGCAGTGCACCATACAGGAGTTTGCTGAGCTGTATTCTAGCAGAAAAACCTTCCAAATGTGGGTTTTATAGCAGGGAAATGAAAGAGATAGAGATTAGAAAAAATGACTAATAAACTACTGATTTCTGGGCTTAAACAACTCCTGCAGGGAAAGATAGGCTGCTCAAAGCACCCTCTCTCACAGTGAACAGTGAAACTTTTTTCTAGCCAAGTAAGGTATGGGCAAACACAGAAACTTGTAACACAGCCCTGAATTCAGAACTAATCTGAAAACTGGACTATACTAGCTTAGAAAGGCGAGAAAACAAGTAATTTTTTTTTGTTTTCTTCAGAATATAAATCAGATACAATAAAAAAAATCATTAAATGCACAGAAATGGCTGTAACAATTGAGTGTGTAGCCTACAACAGTTAAACAGGTAATTTAAAAACAAAAATGACTTTGTTAAAGTGCAGGCAGTAAAATAAGAACAATATATAGCTGAAACAAGCTTTATGAATCACAGAAACTCTAGAAAATCTGCATTTTAGGTGGAATTAGCTAATGGCAGCAAGAAAATGCAGAAAAATGATGCTTAATCAATCCAAAGTCTCTCTTTTGTCTCTCTACAGCTGTAGAACTCTGCAAGGCACTAGGCAGGAGCTTGCTGAGCTGTGTACTAGCACGAAAACCTTGCAAATGCAGGTTTTATAGAAGGGAAATGTAAGAGATAGTAATTAGCCCAAAATTGCCAATAAACTACTGTTGTCTGGGCTGAAACCACTCCACTAGGGACAGATAGGCTGCTCAAAGCTCCCTCTCTCACAGTGAACAGAGAAACTTTCTTCTATCCAGGTAAGGTATGGCAAACACAGAAACTTGTAACACAGCCGTGAATTCAGCACCAACATGAAAACTGGACTAAACTAGCTTATAGAGGTGGGAAAATAAGTATTTTTTTGTTTTTTTGTTTTCTTCAGAAAATAAAGCAGATACAATAAAAAAACACTTTAAATGCACAGAAATGGCTATCACACTTGAGTGTGTAGCCTACAACAGTTAAACAGGTAATTTAACCACAAAAAAACTTTGTTAAAGTGCAGGCAGTAAAATAAGTACAATATGTAGCTGAAACAAGCTATTTGAATAACAGAAACTGTAGAAAATTGTCATTTTAAGGGAAATTAGCTAAAGGCAGCTCGAAAATGCAGACAAATTATACTTAATCTCTCTAAGATCTCTATTTTGTAGCTCTGCTGCTGTAGAACTCTGCAGGGCACCAGACAGGAGCTTGTTTAGCTGTATACTAGCACAAACACCTTGCAAATGTGGGTTTTATAGCAGGGAAATGAAAGAGCTTGAAATTAGCAAAAATGGCTAATAAACTACTAATCTCTGGGCTTAAACCACTGCTCCAGGGACAGATGGGCTGTTCAAACCGCCCTCTCTCACAGTAAACAGAGAAACTTCTTTCTAGCCAAGTAAGGTATGGGAAAACACAGAAACTTGTAACACAGCCCTGAATTCAGAACTAACTTGAAAAATGGACTATATTAGCTTAGAAAGGTGGGAAAACAAGTATTTTGTTTTTTTTTTTTTTTTTCAGAAAATAAAGCAGATACAGTCAAAAAACACTTTAAATGCACAGAAATAGCTATCACACTTGAGTGCAAAGCTTACAAGAGTTAAACATGTAATTTAAACACAAAAACAACTTTATTAAAGTGCAGGCAGTAAAATAAGTACCATATGGAGCTGAAACCAGCTTTTTCAAACTAAAGGCAGCAGGAAAATGCAGAAAAATGATACTTAATCACTCCAAGGTCTCTCTTTTGTCTCTCTGCTGCTGTAGAACTCTACAGGGCACCAGACAGGAGCTTGCTGAGCTGTATACTAGCATAAAAAACTTCCAAATGTGGCTTTTATAGCAGGGAAATGAAAGATATAGAAATTAGCAAAAATGGCTAATAAACTACTAATTTCTGGGCTTAAACTACTCCTCAAGGGACAGATAGGCTGCTAAAAGCTCCCTCTCTCACTGTGAACAGAGAAACTTCTTTCTAGCCAAGTAAGGTATGGGAAAACACAGAAACTTGTAACACAGCCCTGAATTCAGAACTAACCTGAAAACTGGACTATACTAACTTAGAAAGGTGGGAAAACAAGTATTTTTTTTGTTTTTTTCAGAAAATAAAACAGATACAATCAAAAAACACTTTAAATGCACAGAAATAGCTATCACACTTGAGTGCATAGCTTACAAGAGTTAAACATGTAATTTAAACACAAAGACAACTTTATTAAAGTGCAGGCAGTAAAATAAGAACAGTATATAGCTGACACATGGTTTTTGAATCACAGAAACTAGAAAATCGGCGTTTTAGGTGGAATTAGCTAAAGGCAGCGAGGAAATGCAGAAAAATGATACTTAATCACTCCAAAGTCTCTCTTTTGTCTCTCTGCAGCTGTAGAACTCTGCAGGGCACTAGGCAGGAGCTTGCTAAGCTGTGTACTAGCACGAAAACCTTGCAAGTGCAGGTTTTATAGCAAGGAAATGCAAGAGATAGCTATTAGCCCCAAATGGCCAGTAAACTACTGTTGTCTGGGCTGAAACCACTCCTCCAGGGACAGATAGGCACACACACACACACACTCAGCCCCTGCATGCATAGACACACAAACACACACCCACTCAGCCCCTGCATGGATAGACACACACACACTCAGCTCCTGCGTGCATACACACACACACTCAGACCCTGCTCACATACACACACACACACACACACACACACACACACACACACACACACACACACACACACACACCA
>NC_056726.1:1709021335-1709043177 GCF_019279795.1 Protopterus annectens | reverse complement strand
CAATAGTAACACAAAGCAATCGTCAGTAACACCCACAGTCAACTTACTGGTGCCATCCCAGTGGTGTCTCCTGCCAGCAGCCTGCGAATATATGATCATCTGAATGCATTGCCCTGCTAGAGATGGCCTGCATCTGTCACACCTGTCTGACAGGCCTCTGGCAAATCCCTATGCCTCACCCACAGTGCCCTTTAGGGAGTGTCATGGGGTCCATAATACCAACATAACACAGTCCACAAAATGCAAAGAAAGGCCATGCTGACAACTGCTAGGAACAAACCTGCCAGCCTCAGTGAACCAAAAATCAGGACAAAGCCATGAATAATGGATTGATGAAGGTCCAAAGAGAAGGACACCTGTGAGTACTGCTCTACTAATGTTATAAAGTTGATAGAATGATTTGTAGTAGCATGGAATGTCTGATGGGTATTAAGTCTGAAACTGCAACGTCAACTGTTGGGAATATCTGACTTCAACCTTGAGTGACTTGCAAAACACTTTTGCTGGAAAACCACACTTGTTTAGGTAACCAAGATATATGACTCATGGACGTGGACATTCTGTGATACTCTGTACAGTGGACAGGCAGGGCTAGGAGTTTAAACATGGGAATGCACTCACTGCAGGCAGGCCTAACCCAGGAAGATGGTGACTTGTCTGCACCCACAGAACCCTGGGCCGCAGCCATGGGGAGTAACACACCCCTCCCTGATCACTCATCCTACGCAACATCCTGACCTTATGTGGCCATCCAAGCAAAATGAGGTGGATCATACATATATGTGTGACAAACACACACCTCCAGGCTAGTCAAACAGTCTGAGACACACAAGACCCTCCAAGTGCAGTCAGACCATTGAGGAGAGCCTATTGCAAATTACTGGTAGCTAAAGGCAAACATATCTGCCCAGGACACACATACTCCACATATGCTATCCCCTACAATCTGTCTGGAGTCTGCCTGTTACCCTGATTCTGTCTGACTTATATTACCCAACTGTGGGCTGGAAATCAGACCAGGCCAGAACACAAATGCACAGAGATTTCAACATTGTAATATATCACCAAGGTCCTGGACCATTTCCACAGCACCAGTGGTCAATTGCTTGCAGGCACACCCCTCAATAGGCTGGATTTTGCAAGAATGTGCAGCAGTTGTCCAATAATCCTGGTGTATGCATCATCAATCCTGGATTCCTCTGGTAAATCACTGTGATGGTCTGAGGGGGTATGTTATGAAGTACTGAAACAATAAATGACAGTGTCAAATGGCGTATATGAAAGATGTCTGCTAAAACAAGCCCTGTAATCCTAGCAACCCATACATTACTGACAGAAATTGTCACAATCATTGTATGGCCCATTGTCCCCACATTTCATAGGTTCATAGGTTCATAGGTTCATACTAGGCTATCTGCCCGAGGGCATTTACAAGCCTAGCCCATCGTTTTGTGGCTTACGCCACCCCTTTAGTATGGGGAACTATACCCATTATTTTGCTGTGCCTCTGTCGAGCAGTGACACTGAGGTAATCCCTGGGGTATATCTGCGATCTCCCATCCATTGGTCAAGATTTCTCTTGAACAAGGCCAGCAGTGCTCTGCCTCACATGTGCCGGGATTTTGTTCCACAGCATAGGAGTCTTTGGGTGATGAATCTATCCCTCCAGCACGTCCTATTAATAGCCGTGTCAAGGTTTAAGTCTCCCGCCCTTGTGGCTCTGATGGATCTAGATTTTTTTGAGGTGAAGCATATTCATCAAATCTGGGTTTGACATGGCCTTGTATGTTAGGCAAGGTCACCTCTGAGCAAATGGCGACTGAATAGAGCTGGAGTTCTTTCAGTCGGGCAGCATAGGACAGATTTTTGAGACCCTTTATCCTTTTGGTGAGGAACTTTTGTGGCCTCTCCAGCTGCTGCAAGTGTCGGGTCATTTCGATAGGCTATCTCCAGATATCCTGCACCAACAGGTTGAGAGGTATGGCTGTAGCACAAAACAAGACAGACTGGAGTACAATAATCCCTGGAATGGAGTCCCACATATACTATAAAAGGACACACTGAGAATGCTCATGCACTTAGAGAGCTGTCAGTAGGATCTAGGAATGAACAGACCTTCCCTACCCAGTGCACTTCCCATTGCTCCACCTTAGCAGTCCTGAATATGTCTATTACCATAGAAGTCACTTTTGTTAAATCTAGCCCCATAATCTCTGTGGTGCATGCAATAACAGCATAACACTGTAGTGCAAATAACTAGTTAGGTAGGTAGGAATTCTGATCCCAGTCCTGACAAATGTAAATGTGTGTGTGTTCATAACTAAAAGCATTTGGGTCCATTCAAACCCAGTACACTTTCCCTTTCCCTACTTTAGCAGTTGTGCAGATATCAGTCATCTTAGAAGTGTCTTTCAGCAGGCTTCAGTCCCATAAGCTCTGTGATGCATGCGATAACTGCATAACACAATAGTACAACTAACTTGTTAGGTAGGAGTTTTAATCTCAATCCTGGCAAATGTAAAAGTGTGTGTGTGTTTACAACTAAAAACTTTTGGCTCCTTTCAAACCCAATACACTTCTCCTTTCCCTACTTTAGCAGTCCTGCAGATATCAGTCATCTTAGAAGTGCCTTCCATCAGGTCTCAGTCCCATAAGCTCTGTGGAGTGTGCGATAACTGCATAACATGATAGTACAAATAACTAGTTAGGTAGTAGTTCTAATTTCAGTCCTGCCAAATGTTAAAGAGTGGGTTTATAACTAAAAGCTTTTGGGTCCATTCAAACCCAGTACACTTCACCTTTCCCTACTATAGGGTCCTGCAGATATCAGTAATTTTAGAAGTGCCTTATGTCAGGTCTTAGCACCATAATCTCTGTGGCACATGTGGTAAGTGCATAACACAATAATACAAATAACTAGCTAGGTAGCAGTTCTAATCTCATTTCTGGTGAATGAAGTAAGAGTTTTATCTCAGTCCTGGCAAATGTGGAAGTGTGTGTGATAGTTGTATGTGCAAGACTGAGGGAGTTGTGTGTTTGTTTGTTTATAAGTTAAACAGTTTTATGCCATTCTCACCCATGACATTTCACAGTGCCCCACCTTATCAGTCCAGATGATGTCAGTCCCTTATCAGCAACCTTGGCCAGCTGACAGCCCTGTAAGCTCAATAGTGCATGTGATAAATGCTTAACACTATAGTACAAATGACTAGTTTGGCAAGGATTCTACTCTTGTATCCGGCAAATGGGTGTGTGGGTATGTATGCTTGTAAGGAGAAGTGTTTTCATATGTTTCCCACCAACTGCCCTACTTTATCAGTTCTGCTGATGTCATTACCCATATCAGCACCTTTGGTTAACTCTCAGCCTAGTAAGCTCTGTAGTGCATGTGGTAACTGCATAACACTATGGTACAAATCACTATTTTGGTAGGGGTTCTACTTTTACATCTGGCAAGTGTGTCTGTTTGTAGGACGAAGTATTTTGATAATTTAAACACCCACTGCACTACTTTATCAGTCCTGCTGTCATTCCCTTTATAGGTTCACAAGTGTGTAGTAGGTAATAGCCCATGAGGCTTGACAAGCCTAGTACATAGAAGGGACCTACCATTGTGCCACCTTATGTTACGTCCCAGTGCCTGTATCAAGTATAGCCACTGCAGTGATCCTTGGGTTGAATTGTCTATTACCCATCCACTCATCAAGATTTCTCTGGAACAGGGTCAGCTAGGTGCTCTGCATGACATGTATGGGAAATGTATTCCAGGGCATGTGCAGTCTCTTGGTGAGGGACCTGTCCCACCAGCATGTTGTGGTAATTGTGGTACTAAGGAAGAGGTCACTACAGTGTGTGGTGTGGATGGATTTATATGTAGCATTTCTAAACCAGCAGGGTCAGACATGGCTTTGTTAATCAATCACAGATATCTGTTAATTAGGTGATATGACACAGAGAATAGCTTTGGTCTGCTGAGTCTGTCTGTGTAGGATGTGTGGTTAATGCCTAGGAACCCCTTTGTGAGGTGCTTCCATGGCTTCTCCAGCTGTAACAGGTGTCTAGTGTAGGCCATAATACTTGGGGAGTGGTCTAATGATGGAATAGTAGAAAGAGATCATTACCTCTGTCTTCCTGGAGGCAAAACCCTTGGTTATGCAATGTGCTATATAGAAAAACTTCCTGACCTCAGTGGCAATGTGGTGCTTGAAGGAGAAGTTGCTGTCAACCTATGGTTCCAGATCTCTTATAATGCCTACAGTGTTTATTGGGCTCCCACTGATGTGGAACATACTGGGAACTGAGTGTTTTACCAAAGGTGATGATGATGCATTTTGTGGTATTAAGCTTCTGGCCATGGTTTCCACACCACTCATTGGTCTCAGTGAGGCCTTTCTGTAGGATGTCTGCATCACTTGTGGAGTTCATGATAGCTCCCAGCTTGCAGTCCTCTGTGAACTTGCTCAGCCAGAGTTCCTCTGTGTTGGGCTGGACTCCTGAGAAGTAGATGCTGGACAGGACACTATCCAGTATTCATCCCTGTAGAACTCCACTTGTGACTGCTTGCCTGTCTGACTTGGAGTTTGCCACTGTTACACTGTGTGTTCTGTGATCCAGTTTGCAAACCAGTCACTGATATAGGGGTTGATGCCTAGTTTGTTGGGTTTATCAATAATCCTTGACTGAGGAATGGTATCAAAAGCCTTGGCCAGATTGAGGTAGGCTGTATACAGTGCCTTACTGTCATACACAGCCCTGGTGACTCACTGAAAGATGTCAACCAGGTTTAGCAGGCATGATCTGCCATTCACAAAACCAAACTGTGTAGGGTCCAGAGTTAGAACATCACCCATATCTTGGTCAATCAGGTCTCCGATGATGCACCCATGCCAGTACATAGTAGACTTGTCAGGCTAAGTACCCAATAATCCCCAAGGTCTGTAGATGCTACCCCTTTATAGAGAGGGATGACTGCAGCAGTGTGCCATTTTGGAAGGACAAAGCCTAAGGTGAAGATGTGACTGGCCAGAGCGCACAGATGTAGTGCCAGGTCTCTTTGTATGTCACGTAGAACACAGCCACAGATATGTTGGGGTCTCATGGAAGCTGTATCCTTGCCTGTAGACAATGCAGGTCTAACCTGGCCTGCAGTAATGCCGGATGCCTCGCATTAATCTGCCATTGTGATTATCCCCTTGGGGAGAGGGGTAAAGCTGGCACTGAATGTGTTGGCAAGACTGTGGCCAATATCTGTTGTCTCAAGATAGGAATTAACATTATGCAGTAGCTCACAGCACTTGTGGTTATTGCTGTGGAGATTGTTGATATAACTATCAAAGGTTTTTGTGATTGTCTTCAGTATCTGCTACAAGTCTACCTTCTTAGCTGCCTGTAGGTGATTCCATGAGGGATCTCAATTTGTGTTTGAGGCTAATAAGGGGATTCACCAGTCTTGGGACACCACATTTTTTTGCAACAGTGTCCTCATTTTGTTGTACACTTTAGTAATGGCAGGGGACCATCACATTGGCTTCCAGTGTTTGGAGGACAGTGTCTGTGTTCTGTTGGCTATGACGAATACCATCCATCCATGTACATGTTTGTGCAGTGCATATGTGTATGATACAACAATCTTGCAGGTATTTCCCATTGGCATGGGTGCAGTGAAGTCATCTACCCCTGTTTTTGTGACAACAATGCCATCATTGGAGAGGTTTTGCAAGGTGGTTACCTTTGTGGGGGGGGGGGGAGATGTTGAGCTCCATGCTGATTACATCATGTTTGGATCTGACCAGGTAGGGATTGACAACTGCGGTCGAGCAGCAGTCCCATATGTAAGTAATCAACACAGGTCAAGGTTGTTGCATCCTCTACTGGGGTTCAGTATGAACTGGTCCAGGGCATTGGAACTGATGAATTCCATGAAGTGTTGGGCCAGTGTACTGGTGCTTGACTACTCTCCCCAGGTAATGGAGGGGTAGTTGAAGCCTCCTACTATGTCAGTGTTGGGTTGGACCTTCAAAGATGCTAGAGTGTTGAAGAATGTGCATTGACAGTCTAGGGACACAGCTGGGGACCAATAGAAGGCTATGTTGTGGATTGCACTATTCCCTAAAGTCAGTTATACTGGAAGAACCTCTGATTCATTATGCTAGGATACTAGTCTGGAGGTGTGCATATTCATATATATGGAGACAACACCACCTGTTGAGGTGTGGTCCATATTTTGGCACTGACAGCTGTGGAATGTGTCATAGCCTGTTAGTGCAGGGCTGCTGTCTGCTGCTGTGAACCACCTCTCCGTTACAGCACAAATGTCAATATCCTCCACTCTGAGGAGTGCCTTGAGTGACTGCATCTTGACAGTTAGATGTCTACTGTTGAGCAGCATGACCCTCAGATTGCATGCATGTCTAGATGTTACGGTGGTAATATGATTTAAAACACTGCCTAATAAGGCACTATAGGGGTGGCAAGATACTTATCCTGTACCTAGAAACCCAGCGCTGACAGAATTAAGACATCTCTGTCAAGGCATTGGGGTTTGTCAATCATGTTTTCCCAAGCAGAGAAATACTGGATCCCCTTAGAATGACATACAACACGTAAGCCAATGTTGCAGTCAATTATCTGTTGATAGTACTGCAGCATCATTTTGGGTGATGGTAGTATACTGCTCAGGGCTACAGTCACACCTGCTTAGACCACATAATCTGAGTGTTCAACCATGTCTCTTGTCATGTAGCTCATGGAGGTGTGTCTTAGGTCATTCACACCCACATGGATGATGAGAGAGTGATACTTCTAGTTGTGGAGTGGCCTGACTGGGTGTGTCATGTGTTGGATGCTGGCACATGATAGACAGTTGAGTGTTACCTCCTCCAAAATCAACATAGTGAGTGGGACATCTGTGTGCTGCAGAACTGAGTCACCCATGATCACTGTATTGTGCAATGTGGTCAGCCTTAGGAGCTTATGTTGAGGGGCACATTGTGTAGGTGACATATGTGTCCTTTGGCATGTGCTATATCATGGTGTCTGAGTGGGTGGCTGTCTTGCTGGTCTGTGATGTTTGTGTAAATGTCCATTGAGTGCCTCTGTGAAGATGGGTGTGTAACTTGTCAGTGTATGCCAGGGTTGTCATAGTGGGTGTTGTGGTGAGCTATGTGGTCCACATGTTGTGGTGCAGGTGTTGATCTTATCCTCTTGACCATCTAGTCCAGTCTTTGCTGGAGAGTGTATAATTCCACATTTGGTGATATAGGGGCAAATCTCACTGGTCTGAGTGTTTGGAGTTTAGAGGACAGGGTTGTCTGTGTACATGAGACAGTTGCAACAGTGCCTCAGAATGGACATGTGCACCAGGTTAATGGGTGAAAGCACAGAAAACCACACTTCAATCATGCCAGGAGGGGTGGTCATAAATAGTAAGTACTGGGGTTAATTCCATGATTAACGAGTACTGCTGATGGCTCCCACATGTGATACAATAACCCATTGAAGTGCAAAACTATAATGCTATTTGAAGTGCAAGACAGAAATAACTAGCAAGATATACAGGAGAAACTGAAGGCAGACTTCCTGTCACCTGTAATACTTTACCTCAGCTGTGCAGTTATCAGGACCTTTGGCCATTTGTCAGTTCAGTAAGCTCTGTAGCACATGCAGTAACTACATAACACTATCATACAAATAACTGAATAGGCAGGGGTTCTAATCTCAAAACTGGCAAGTGTGTGTGCGTGTGTGTGTGTGTGTGTGTGTGTGTGTGTGTGTGTGTGTGTGTGTGTGTGTGTGTGTGAGAGAGAGAGAGAGAGAGAGAGAGAGAATGATGTACTGTGTGAGTTATACAATTTTTGACTTGTGTACTACCCTTTACACTTCCCCTCACTCCAATTTAGTAGTCCTGTTGATATAATTCACCTTAGAAGTACCTTTGGACTAGGTGATATTGTATAAGCTCCGTGGTGCATTTGATAACTGTGTAACTCTATAGTAGGCATATCTAGATAGGCAGAAGTTTTAATCCCAGTAGTAGCATCTGTGTTTATGTGTGAGAATCATATACTGTGTGGGTCATACCATTTTTGACTTGTGTACCACCCTTTGCACTTGCTCCCTCTCTCCAATTTAGTAGTTCTGTTGATGTCATTCACCTTAGAAGTACCTTTGGACTAAGTGAAATTGTATATACTTTGTGACACATCTGATAACTGCGTAACACTATCATAGAAATAACTAAATAGGCAGGAGATCTGATCCCAATACTAGCAAATGTGTGTGTGTGTGTGTGTGTGTGTGTGTGTGTGTGTGTGTGTGTGTGTGTGTGTGTGTGTGTGTGTGTGTGTGTGTGTGTGTGTGCATGTGTTTGAATCAGATACTGTATAGCTTATAACATTTTGATTTGTGTACCACCCATTACACTTCTCCCACCCTACTTTACTAGTGCTGTTGTTGTCATTCATCTTAGAAGTACCTTTGGACAAGGTGAAATTGTGTAAGCTGCATGGTGCATCTGCTAACTGTGTGATGCCATAATACAAATAACTAGATAGGCAGGAGATCTAATCTCAATACTGGCAACTGCTTGTGTAAGAATCGCGTACTGTGAAGGTTATACCATTTTGAGTTGTGTACCTCCATACTCATCCTAATTTAGTAGTCCTGTTGATGTCATTCACCTTACAAGTACCTTTAGATGAGGTAAAATTGTGTAAGCTCTGTGGCCTGTCTGATAACTGTGTAACACTATAGTAGACATAAATAGATAGGTAGGAGTTCTAATCCCAATACTGGTGTGTGTGTGTGTGTGTGTGTGTGTGTGTGTGTGTGTGTGTGTGTGTGTGTGTGTATCATATCTTGTGTGCCTTATACCATTTTGATGTGTGTACCATACATGGCAGGTGACCATCTCCTGATGCCATTACTTTATATAGTGTGGTAATGGCATCTGCCTCACATACAGCACGAGAAACATTTGTACAGGCCATACCAGCCCTCTGTACAGATGTGTCTGGAACATCCAGATGTTATGAACCTATTAGTACTCTTTCTGCTTTAACAATGCCCATGTAGGTGATATAGTTGCAAAATAGGCCACAGTGAGTATACTGACACATATGGAAGCATCAGATATCATACCTAACTTAAACAGTATACTGATACAACATCTGCTACCCTCACACTTGTCCAGGCTTGTAGGTACAATACATGAGTCCAGATGCTTGGTTTTACAAGTGAATTGTTCATGTCATGGGTCACATTAAAGGATGGGAAAGGTGTGGACTGACATATTGTGGTCTCAATCAGTATATATCAGAAACAAATGGCATCTTAAATGGTGCATGTATATATTTTATATCCACTGTATAACAGTAATGTTTCACACATGTCCGTTTGTCCAACACATTTTGCTGGTGCCTGTCCAGATGTCTTGCACTGACATGTTATGAGGTATGCTACAGGAATGTTACATTCTATTCAGATAGGCTCCTGCAGTGACCACTGTGATGCAATACAATTAACCCCACCACAAATGAACATGCACATAAAGCAATATGGCTATTAGTCATAGTTGTGTGCATGGTAACTTGCATGTCCACCACATGCTTGGTGTATTGCCAAACCACAAATGAACAATTCCATAGTCACCAGCTTCGAGCTGAGATCCCATATGCAGACCAGAGTGACCTATGCAGCTGTGGGAGAAAGGTATTGTCAGCAGACTCACATGTGCCCTTGGTAAAGGATGGATGCAGCATGTCTGCACATTTACAGTACAACACCCAATAGTACACAATTTGCTGTCCTTCACCATAGATTTGAACTTCTGTGCATTAGAAATCCCCATCCTCAGTTGCAATCTGACTTGGCACATGCATGTAAATACTGTACAGATACAAGTATGTCTCATGCAGTTGTCTACTAATCCCCAATGGGAAATGGGACCTTACCTGCACGCTCCTTGTCCATTGTGTGGGTACCACCCACCTCCAGCAATTGGGGCTTTGTACCCTGGTGTTGTACTGTGATATGTGGCCTTAGCTTGGAATAGAAATTCTCATTTGGTGTCAGTGGGGGCTGCATGGCTGGGCTCTTACCTGTGGTTGTGGGGTCCTTGGCCACGGTAGCAGCCCTTTGCCAGGCATGGCATATGAGATTGTTGGCATGATGCCCCACCTCCTCATATGTACATGCGTACAGGCCCACCTAATTTACCCTGTAGACAGGGTCATCCCACAGGGTGGTCCTCTTAAAAAGATGTTGCTGGCTTTGGCCCAACAGTACTGTGTGGTTCTGCATTATGGCTTCCATTATCAGGTTGCATTTCTCTGGTGAAAAGGTTTCCCACCAGTGATGTGACACTGCACCTGTTAAACACTAACAGGGAAACACATCACAGGACCCCATACATTTGGCAACAGTATGTGCAGTACCTGCACATGTACCTTGAATATGAGTAGCCAACACTCACAACCATACCAGTAGCCACCACTCATAAGCACACCATACCCCTGTAATCTTTCAGTACAATATCAGCTTGCATTGCACTCCTGGCCCTGATGAGTCATATTCCCTGCAGTGAGGGCAAGTTATTTGCATAATCCATCATTCTTCATTCAGGTCTGTGTAAATGGATAACATTAGCCATCTTCCATGTGGATGCTGTGTGAATGTTGCTGTTGCTTGGTGTGACTACAGTGTGTAATGCAGCTGGGAGCACATGCCTGAGGTCATATATGATGCAGACAGGGATGATATGATGTCCCACGGATACTTACATTTATTGCCTTTCAGTAGGCAATATGTATCTGCTCACTGGTGATGAGAGGAGGGGTGTGGCTGCAGTACCTATTCACCTATACTGATGCTGAGCCAGGGGGATGTTTGCTTTAGCCCTATCTGCTTCAAGTTGCCTGTAGCTATGTTGTGTGTGTGTGTATGTGATCTGATTGGCCACCATTACAGGTTGGGTTGGTATGTTGCCTCCAAGAGTGCAGACATATGGGAAGATGGCCTTGTGATTGTCCGTGGTGGATGTCTCCAATTTGTACTCATAGATGGCCTTAAAGTAATCCACCTGTGACCTTATATGCTTGTTCAGACAATGGCTGACTTGATGCTAGATTGGTTCCTGCCCCTACTTTGCCCTGTACAGCCACTATAGAGACCACGTCTGTGGTTTGTGTAATGGTGCTGTCCAGCAAAAGGGATTACTCTATGTTGGTGGAGGCAGGTATGACAAGTAAGATATTGCTGAGTCCATGCAGCCATGTATGTGTTCAATCAGCTGTTTGCAGTGGGCATGACCACAAAGTCATAACACAGTTGGACAGTTCTCCAAGTTCTAATGATCATGCTTATTGTACTAACCATGGCTGTGTCAGGGCAATGCAAAAACCAGTAGCTGCAGAAATGTCACTCTTTTGGGTGCACAGTAACTAAGATTACACACGTGTACAACATGTACAGCTGTTTTAACTTGCATCCCATCTTTGTTTTCATGAGGTGGACACATACACCTACTCATACTGACATGTGCATCGCTAATACCTCACATACATGCCTGTTCTATGTCAGTATGGCACACTAATTTCACACCCTTGCTGCGCAGTCATCCCTCTCAACCTGTTACAGCAGGACATCTGTAGGATGACATGCATACATGGGTGCAATGGGACAAAATCAGTGACAGTGTCTCAATATTGCTTTAACATACTTGAGTCATCCAATAGCACAGTAGCCTTTGCACTGATAGGCATCCCCTGGAGGATGTCCAACAGTAATATGGCAGGAAGAGAGGGGAAATGATAGGAGGGTGGTATTGAGGGTAAGAATTGTTAATGTTGGTAGTATGAGTGGTATAGGGACCAGGCTAGCTGATATGCTGGCCAGGGAATGGTTGATATATTGTGTGTGTGCAACAGACCACATGGAAGGGGATTATGGATGGGTGTATGGTAGGCAGGTCACAATTGTGCTATCAAGGTGTCTACTGGAGGTGGAAGGGGGTCGTAGGGCTTCTGCTGAAGGAACAGTATGCCAAGAGTGTTTTTTGAGGATGACTTAAGTGTCTGATAAAGTGATGTTTCTGAAGCTGTAAACTGATGGTGTAATGATGATGGTTGTTAGTGCATATGATATGCAAGTTGGTTGTGTGATGGATGAGAAAGAGAAATGTGATATCAGTTGGATGACGTGGTGATGACTGTACCCAAGGGTGACAGACTGGTCATTGCAGCAGATGTCAATGGGTATATTGGTGAAGGGAACAGAGGGGATGGGGAATTGATGGGTATGTATGGTATTAAAAGGAGTGGAGACGGTGAGATGGTAGTGGATTTTGCAAAAAGGATGGACATGGCTGTGGTGAATACACACTATAAAATGAGGGAGGAGCATAGGGTGACATACAAGAGTGGAGCAAGATGCACATAGGTGGAATATATCCAATGTAGGAGGGCCAGTTTGAAGGAGATTGGAATCTGTAAAGTGGTGACAAAGGAAAGTGTATTTAGGCAGCAGTGAATGTTGGTATGTGACATGACGGTGATCAAGATGAAGAGGAGGATGGGGGTAGCACCAAGAATCAAATGATGTGAATTGGAAAAGTGTCCTTGTGAGGTGGAGTTTAGGGAAGAATTGAGACAGGCACTGGGTGGCAATGACAATCTAACAAATTTCTGGTTAAGTACAGAAGAGCTGGTAAGGGAGATAGCAGGATGGGTGCTTGGGGTGACGTGGATGGAGGAAGCAGTACAAGGACACATGTTGGTGGACTGAGGAAGTACTAGACAGTATACAGAGACAGAGGTTGGGGAAGAAGGAGTCGGATTGTTAGAGAGATGAGGAAAGTAGGCAGGAGAGATGATGTGCATGGCAAAGATAGAGGTTGCAAAGGCTGAGGATGTGCATATGAAGAGTTCAATGACAGATTGGACACTAAGGAGGGATGAAAGGAATTGTACCGATTGGCTGGACAGATGAACTGAGATAGAAAAGATGTGGAGCAGATAAGGGTGATAAAGGATGATGAGGTATATGTAATCACAAGCAAGGAGAGTGTGTTGAGCACATGGACAGTGTACTTTGAGAGGCTGATGAATGAAGAGAATAAGACAGAGACGGTTGGATGATGTGGGTATGGTGAATCAGGAAGTGCAATGGCTTAACAAGGAGGATCTAAGGATAGCTATGAAGATCATGAATACTGGCAAGCCTGTTGGCCCACATTACACCCCAGTGGAAGCATGGGGTTGTTTAGGGGAAAAGGCAGGGGTGTGTTAGTCAGACTGTTTACTGATATCTTACGAAGTGTGAGGTTGCATGAGGAGTGCAGAGAAAGTGTTTGGGTACAGTGTTAAGAATGAGGGTGATATGCAGAGCTGTGATAACTACAGAGGGCTAACATTGACCGGTCACAGCATGAAGTCATGGGTAAGAGCAGTGGATGCTAGGTTACGCAGGGAGGTGAGGAGTACTGGTCAGCAGTATGGTGTCATGCGTGGAAAGGGCACTACCGATATGATGTTTGCTCTGAGACTGTTACTGGTGGATTACAGAGAAGGTCAGGAGTTGCACTGTGTCTCCCTGGACTTACAGAAAGCATATGACAGGTTACCTAGGCAAGGGTTGTGGTATTGTATGATGAAGTCATGAGTGGAACAGATATATATGTAAGAGTTGTACAGGATATGTACAAGGGTGGTGTGAAAGCATTGAGGTCTGCATTGGGATTGATGGATTTGTTTAAGGTGGAGGTGGGATGACATCAGGGATCAGCTGTGAGCCCCTTCTGATTTGCAATGGTGATAGACAGGTTGACAGACAAGATCATACGGGAGTCCCCGTTGACTATATCCTTTGCAGGTGACATTGTGATCTGTATTGAGAGTAGACAACAGCTTTTGGAGACCCTGGAGGGGTGGACATATGCTCTAGAGAGGAGAGAAATGAAGGTCAGCAGCACTAGGACAGAATATCTGTGTGCAAATGAGAGGGAAGATAGCGAAATGTTGAGGATGGATGGAGTACAGTTAGCAAAGTTGGATGTGTTCAAATGATTGGGATCAACATTTCAGAGTAATGAGGACTATGGAGGACAGGTGAAGAAGAGAGTACAAGCAAGATGAAGAGGGTAGAGAAGAGTGTCAGGAGTGATATGTGACAGATTAGTACCAGTAAACATGGTCCCCAGGATTCATGAACATTGCGCCAGGCGGACGCATAGCGTAGGCGTTACAATGCCAAATATGGCCGCCGAGCGATTCAGGTACGATCCAATTCCATGTGCACTACCGGGCGGCGCGGATTTGCGCCGCCCGCGAGGGTATGCTAAACACCCCATGCGGTGTTGCACCATGCAAATGAAGGCATATAGCGATCCAATGGCGGCGAGGCATAACATAGCAGCGGGGCAATGTAAACAAAAAAAACCGGTTTACATTTACCCAAACATGACATAGGAGTAACGGAAGGCTGTCAACGTCAGGTATGACACTGTTGCCACATGCCAATGGCGAAAGACACAGAGAATGTCAAAAGAAAACATGCACAACATGTAAATAATGACATAAATGGTATGTCCACAAAAACTCACAGCAGAACCCCAGGACATGTCCGCGGAAGGTGCTAAACAATGAAATAACATGACAATGTCATAAAACACCAACGCGAAACAAATCCAAGACTCTCAGGCACTAAGAAATGGTGTTAACGTATTTTAATAAGAACGTTTTCGCTTCACAAAAAATAGAAGCTTCTTCAGACACAATAAAAAAGGCGCCAAAACCGCTTTTTAAATGCAAGGGGTTTTGATTACATGATGTCACATCCTTAGCAACAAGTATATTCACGGATGCATATTTTTAAAAACAACCATACAGTAATCAACAAATAAACCCCCCCCCCCCCACCAAAATGTTCAACAACCCTTTTAAAACATTTTTTTAAAAAATACTGTAATTCCTTACATAAAGTTACTCTAAAAATACTTAATCACAAGTGCAAAAATTGCAGGCCTTAAATCAAAACATATAACCACCAGGTAAAATACCTAAGGAGTCAGTAAAACACCGAATTAACGGTGTGTTATAAAATAACCATAATGCACCAGATACATTAAACCAAAATAGTACATTCCAGCTTAAGTAACATATATGGTATTTAACATTGTTGAATAACAACAACTACCTTCAGGTGCTAATAACTACTGGACATACTGCTAAAGATGAATAATAAATCATCTACTTCCTTAAATAACTTTTGTATTTTAAAATAACGGAGATATTACAGGCTTCATTCAGCCCTGGGGGGGAAAAGGCATTTAATAATAATTGCCACTCCAACTCCTTAATTTCAAGCAAAAGGGATTGGGGACCCCCCCTAATACCAACATTAACAGAGTCAATCCCCATAAAACAAAAGCTATGCCCGACATGTTCTAAAACATGCTTAGAAAGCGCATTGTCAGTTTTTTTATTTTTTGTAAGGAATTACAGTATTTTTTAAAAAATGTTTTAAAAGGGTTGTTGAACATTTTGGTGGGGAGGGGGGGGGGTTATTTGTTGATTACTGTATGGTTGTTTTTAAAAATATGCATCCGTGAATATACTTGTTGCTAAGGATGTGACATCATGTAATCAAAACCCCTTGCATTTAAAAAGCGGTTTTGGCGCCTTTTTTATTGTGTCTGAAGAAGCTTCTATTTTTTGTGAAGCGAAAACGTTCTTATTAAAATACGTTAACACCATTTCTTAGTGCCTGAGAGTCTTGGATTTGTTTTGCGTTGGTGTTTTGTGGTTTGGTTATCTGTTGCCTTCTCCACAATGTCATAAAAGAGCAGTGTAATACACATCAGCTTCACAGCCACAATACACCATGGTATGCATGGAAAGCCACATCCACGGTGCAAGGGTTGCCAAGGAGTCGCGGCAGTGTTCGGCACGGTAACTATGAATTAGTAGTCAATGCCATGCAAATGAGGCAGATAATACTGAATCGCAAAACCCCCGTCGGCGTAAGGCTGTACCAAATGGCGCAGCGGTAATACACCGAGGAGTGGCTCAGAGGGAATACATGTCAACTGCAGAGGGGTGTGTCACTGTAGGAGGAAGCACATTGGAGCCCAGCAAACATGGGCTGTACATTGCACATCACAGCAGCAGGACCGGCGTGTGGGGAAATAGTTGAGCTGAGAGCACACAATGCGCGCAGAGATGCATGTGCACGAGGATGACTACGTTCCCTTAACCCAGTCATGTGACGCCCGCCCTGTCAACAACAACGGATACAGGAAGGTGATGCTGAGAATATGAGGAAATGCGGAAGCAGTGTAATTGGAGTAGCAATGAGCAATCAACACTAATCAACCCACGAAGGCCAATTGGCAGCAGCTGACAACTCTGCATGCAGAAACCTGCAAAACGGGATAGGGGAGGCATATGAATGCAAAGAAAGTAGGGGAGGTAGCAGATTGCAAAGAGTGAAGAACTGACACAGCAGAGCCAAGTAAACAGGCAGCATAACGGCAGCGGCAGACAAAACGCACGATATGCCATGTCCCAGAAACTACACATGACAGGGCTCTGCAGGATGCAAGCCAGGAAATAGTAGGCCAACGCAGAAACAGTAAAGGTAAGGTTGAAAGCTAATCCAATGCAGGCAAGAGTACGCAATACCAAAGGCAACAGCGCTAGCAGTGCCAACAGTAAAACACGGAAGATAATCCCCAGATACGGCGTAGACACACCCTATGACATTACCGGTGTACAGCACAACAGTATAAAGTGTGAATGTACACAACACACAGACGTATTCCCAAATGCCGCACTATAGGTGTAAACACACGGGAACTTTTAAAATGTACATGTTGGGTGCCGCCGTGGCCGTGATCCATCAGCATGTGTTAGGAGACAGATGGAGTTGTGGAGGAGGGTGCCGACAACTACCGTGAGGCCTCAGAGGAGAAGGAGAGTGTTCAGACCAAGGGTAACCTACCAGGGCTACAAGACCTGAGATAGTAGAGCGTTACAGGGTGGATAGGGACACTTACAGCAAATAGTGGAGCTGTGCCGCCACGCGCTGAGAACAAGAAACAACAGAGGGAGCCCATCCCAGTGAACACAAAGGTATGTGTAAGCTTGTGAATACTGGCCACAGGTACCTTTCAAAGGCCAACTGGGATATAATGGGCATCTCACAGGCATCAGCATCCAGGGTACTACACCAGTTTCTGGATGCCATGTTACCACATGCCAATGAGCATATATACTTCCCCAGATCTCAGGAGGAGTTGGCTAGCAATATGCCACTTCCACCGTGTGGCACAATACCCGGAGGTACTGCGCGATAGACTGTCGACATACAAATCAAGTCACCACCTGGGGAGCAGGGTAGACGCTACATAAACCGCAAGGGATTCCCTCCATCAATTGCCAGGTCGTGGTGCAATGCTCAGGGCATTATCTGATGTGTGTGCTGGCAGCCCTGGAAGCTACCACGACTCCCATATCTGGCATACCTCACAGCTGTACCAGGTATTCGCCAGGGACATCCCACAAGGCCACCTTGTGGGGGATGCTGGCTATGCACTGGAGCCGTGGATGATGACTCCCATCAGAAATGCACACACACACATGCAAGAACGCTATAATGAGGCACACGCACAAACCAGAATAATCATAGAGCATGTGTTTGGGATGCTGAAATCATGGTTCCGGTGCTTTGATACATCCGTGGAGCCCTGCAGTACTCTCCAGGCACATGTGCCCACATATTCATAGTATGTGCCATGCTACATAATATGATCCTGCGGAAGCAGCTGCTGCAGGGACATAATGGTGAAGGGCCACAAAGCCCACCACAACTGCCAAGGCCAGTCCAGGCACAGAGGGTTCAGGACCATGAACACACTGTGCCAGCCCCAGTAGGCAGACGGAGGCGCACCCAATATGCCTATGCCCTGGCAAAGAGGAACGTATAGCACATACTCTGACAGCGAGGGCCCCATGGACTGACACCTCCCTACCTGCACACACAGTGAAATGGATGGCACACAAACATGGCCACCCGTAGTGTGTACCGAGGTGGCCCCATGTGTGACTCCAACATAGGCAGCACTCCAAACACTGCACACCCAACAGCCAGCGGAGCATGGAATGCCAACACCTGAACCGTGACGCTGGTCCTACAGCAGATGGCGTTGCTGTATGCTGCCACGTTTGCCGCAAGGTGTATACATATAGACATGTAGATATGTGCATATACAGATATGGAGATAGATATAATTACACACATAGAAATATATGTACACATATACATATAAGTACAACAGGGAAGACAGGGAATCAGAGGGATGTAAGGTGACAGAGAAGTAACACGCGAGCATCTGTACATAGTAAACATAGTGAAAGACAACCTGAGCATCTGGGAGGTTTAACAGAAGAGGAAACCGCCACCCATGGAAAGGTCAACATACCAAAATGCCTAACCGCGAGTTGGGATGATCGCCAGGCCACAGTACAGTAACAGCACATGTGCGGGTAATACTATGATAATAGGGAGGGAGGTAGACACCGCCGGTGATGCGGGCCACGCAGGTACTGTGTGCAACCGTCCCTGTGACTGCCGCAGTATGTGTATGTGTGCGGTGAAGGTGCCATGTGTCTCGCTGTGTGAGTGTAATGTGTGCCACTGTAAAATGTGTATGTTGGTGCCATGTGACAGGCGGAGTGGAATAACAATGTAGGCATACAGCATAGTAACCTCAGGCGTATGTACACCAGTACTCCCAAAGTAGCACTGAGAGCCCTCCCTGGCTAGGCATGTGGCGACGATAACGATGCAAAGTGAAAATGTCCCAGAATGTACCACAGGAATATACCACACATGAAATGGAAAGCGACGTATGTACAAATCATGACCGTATGTATGACACCGACATGCTAATTGCAAACGATACGCCGGCAAAGTTACACAGCAATAGGTATGTACGCTGAAATACGCATGCTACCCGGTACTGATCGCGGCGTATACCTGTAAACACCGCTGTGTGTTCTACAAGTGTCAAATAAGCAATCGCCACCAGAATAGGTGGCAACCACTAGCAAACAGGCTATCCCAAGTACAGGACCACAATGACTGTAAATATCCGGGACAGAATGACAAGGGATAGTCGTCATCGCGACAAACAACGCAGATATACCACCGATGTGACGGAGGAATACATGCAGGAAGCACACACGTAGGCGATACCAACACCACATGACAACAACACAACCCACACTCCTAGAACAACAGACAAGTAAATGTCAACTCGCAGGCAGGGATGGAGCAGACAGACAAGAAGCATACCATGTATGTAGAGATGCGGCCCACAACCCGTATCCGTCACCTACAACTCCGATATTCCCCATCGCACATATCAAAGGGATACAAGTCGTAATAGCAGCACAAACATACAGGCAGTCAATGACAGCTGCATAACCACAACATCTCGCGTGGGAAACACTATCAACAGCAGATGCATACCGCATCCGTTGTTTAAAGGAATACAACAGCTATGTTACACATCTGAATGCAAACGCCATCAACAGACGCCGCCAGACAGGGACACCCACATGTCGAACATAATACCATACCCAACACACACAACCCACGGCTAACACCACTGCAATGTACCTGACGCCACATATAGCGGCTGCAGTTACACATAATATAACACAATACAGACCATCTCCACGAAGGTAGGGCAAATAACGCCCAGGTGAGGAATGCAACCATGCCCTAGTTACGATGCGTAATGTACGAATGGAGTAGATGCACAGGTGATATGCGCACAAGTACACACTGAGGAACAGCTATTGGTGTGATGAAACCACATGTTGCAGGTAACGACGGATATAAGGATGACTCCCAGGATATTCAAACCGTATGCTCATACCGAACTACTACTCCAAAACGGATTGAGTGAGAAAACGGAATAGCGATACACGCAACGAAAAATGGAAGGAAACACAGACAAGGTATGTAGAACCCACGATATGTACAGGTGTGTAACGCATGATGTGTAAGGACGGTTGTACTCTATGTGAATGGTGCTTGTAAGTAAGGATACTTGTCCATAATGCAGAGAGTGGTGAAAGGTGGTTATGTAGTGCTATCCTGCTGAGCATACCAACGACTGTGGACACCGTGTGCACAGCAGTGGGACATCATGTACACAGCTGGGATAACAGAAGGGCTGCCACAGGGGGGCATAACACAGAACAATGCCACACCACACGCCGATGCTGGCAGTGGATGTCCAACAAGGAAGCGCCATAGCAGGGATAGACATGTATGTATACTGTCACAGCACATGTGTATGGGCATATACCGTCGATGTCATACGTAATGTGAGCACAACGTAATGCGATGCCTTGCAGTAGGGGATATTTATGTCAACTATGTATAATGTAAAGCTGTCATGGTGGATATGACAGACATCATACACAGTATCACAGGCATATCATGCATAATGGAGTTATGGCCTATTGGTATGTACAACAACAGGATATGTATGGCCTGTACAGATGGGACAGAGTAGTAGCATAACAGCCATCCCAAATGGAAGGAACACCTGGTAACCATGGCCAAACGATCTGTAGCAGGTGCAATGTGGGCAACAATGAAGTCCGGCAGGTCCATGTAAACACATGTGCAGTGTACATAGTAGTGTCACCTCCCCATGGTAGTGTCCAGTGAACAGCAGAGGTGGGTGTCAACCGCATGTCTACACAGTACTGCTGCTGTGGTGGTACCATGACCACGTGTCACCCAAACAGCAAGGGAGCTATCACATGAACAGTGCCACTGTGTCCCTGTGGGATGTGCACAGGACCTGTTCCACAGCATGGTGTGTGTTGTGTCTGCGGAAGTAACACAGAAGCCCAGCCCATGCAATGTGGCATGTGTGCACATATCCATGAGTGCTCTGTTCACACTGCCCACTGCAATTGCCATGTATGAGTACTACATGCATCAGTAATGCGGAGGACATGGTCCATGTCAGAGCAGAAGACACCCCTGTGTATGTGGTATGCAGATGTGTACAGATGTGTTTCCTGTCTGTCAGCCGCATATGTAAACTGTCTGAGCCTGGTACACATCATGGCATGATAATGCTGTGCCATGTAAAGTTGTAGCCGTTGTGGAAGGTACACCACAAATGTGGTATTGTAACCCTGCCTGTGTGTAGATGTGTGTATGCCACAGGTACAATGGCTACCTATGTACCAGCAGCACACACAGTACAGATAGGTACTGGTAGGCAAAACTTAAACTCACCACGACTGTAATCAATAAAAGAAGAAAGACTTTATTTTAACAAAGTACGCTTTATGATTCCTGATACTTCTTCAGACCATGTATACAGTGAATGAACTTTCAGAGAATATATAGTGAAGATGCATTCAAATTATTCAATTAATTTAACAATAAAACAATCAACCCTTAAAAGGGAAACGCTTCAGGCAACATGACTATGCATGCTAAAAGCTTCATCTGGGCAAAACACTAGGTAATGCAGAACTTTTTCTATCTATAAAATATTTTAAAATTTTAAAATTTAAATAAAAGCATTAATAAAAAGTATGTAAGAAACCTCACTGCTTCAAATTAAGGCATATGAAAACTCATATAAATATGCTCAGAAATCATAATGCACGTTAATATACAAACTAAACAGTGCAAAATTCTGCAAAATTCATAGGTTAAAGTCCCTGGATAAAAAACTTGAATATTTTTGCATAATATTCAAACTATTCTATGAGCAATCTTCTTATTTACTTTTAACCTATATTGCT
>NC_056726.1:1709005030-1709020835 GCF_019279795.1 Protopterus annectens | reverse complement strand
CAGGGCATAGCTGGGTGACACATTACATGACACATACCAGCCACCTACACTACCCTCGGCATGCACCATACCTCCATGTGTCTGTGTGCTATACCTACACATCCCCTCTGTTTGCTGAACATCCATGCTTCACAGCCCTGCTAGCCACGCCCTAGACACACGACCATCGCAGCATGCATGGTACATGCGCTCTACAGCCGGTACTACTGACGTCCGCTGATGGAGGTAGTTAATGGCATGGCACCCCATACGATGGACAGTATACGTGACTATGCCAACACATATCACAGTCCACTTCTGCTACATTTACGCACTGGTAGGGACCATGCTGTTCCACACAGAGACATGCTGGTACTGGCCTTTTCACAGATGCCACAGTGGTATTCCTGTTCCATGCACATGTGCTGTATGAGCACATGTGCAGGCTGTTGCACAGTAGTTATGTTCACATGTGTGTGTGGTGCGTCACTTGACAGTCATGGTGGGTCCTCATGGTGCATCACATACTCCACAGCTAGCTACCTACACATGACTGCCATACATTGCAGTGTGGGCCCTCACGCAGTGTGGTGGTATGTCTCTGCTGTTTGGTTACATCCACATTCAATGCAGCATACAACACTCATGCAGGCATTGCCAACACAGATGTTGCTGGCATCGTGCCTGCCAATGGGGTACCTACCAACAATACACACTCTCACTCACTACAGGGTTCCAATCCATGGCTGGACATTGTATTAACCCTGTGGACACATACATGGTACCGCCATGCACACGTTATGTCCTAGGACACGGTCCCAATGTCACCTCCGATCTCCGTAGTTGTTGTATCCCGCCAACCTGGCTGTTATATGTCTCTGCAGCAGCACACTGAATTGACTGCTAGCCCATTCATGGACATTGTGTACCCTGACCACTACACTACCACATCTATCACACTACACATGGGTGGTACTGCATTGCACATATGGGGCTGCATTTGTACACCCATGACTGGGCCATTCAGTATGGCACTGGGCCACATCCTCACATACATGCTTCACACACTCATTGACAACCTCCATGCCTTTACTGGCACCCTTGTTGGGCTTCTGTGCACCACCGCACACCACATCCACATGCTGGCCACCTGTCATACCATTGCATGGGTGGTTGGTGTGGTACAGAGGGTAACAAATCAGACATTATCCTCTCTTTGCCCTTCAGCCATTACACATTCTGGTATTGCCAATGCGCATCCAGCATCACATCGCACTTATGTCTCAGGATGTTATGCCATGTGACTCCTGTACAAGTCACACAGTGGTGCAGGCATATCATGCTACCTACAACATGTCAGGTACATGTGACATTGCACAGTCCTCAGTCATGTGGCCCCTCATGCTCACTATTTGCTTACATACACTACATGCTGTCACAGAGTACTGTCCATGCCTACATATACCACATCTACATACCTGGCAGCATTCTATCTCAACCTACTCATACTGCTAACAACCATACAGGTGTCGGTGTGGCAGTTATATCATGTAGATGTCATTGCGTCAGTTACATCACACATACTGCATACACATCACCTTTGCATAGTGACAGTCATGCACTGTGTATCACATGGATACTGTCCCTATACATGCATATCACATTGTACCTGTTTGCTGTACACACACATGCCCCACATGGTGCTGTGGTTGCCATATTCCACTGTGGCGTGGATACACATGTGCAGGGCCACACATTTCTGGACTGTATGTCTTGCTGGTACATTGTGTGCCCTTGTACCTGTGCCATACACACATGTACGCATGTTATTCCACTCCGCCTGTGACATGTCACCTACATACACATTTTACAGTGGCACACACATTACACACACACAGCGGAACACACGACAACCTCACCTCACACATACACATATAGCCGCTTTCGCACCGACGGTTGCACACAGTACCTACGTTTACCACATCGCCAGCGGCAGTGTGTACCTCCGCACTCATATCCTATGAATATGACACGCATATGTCCTGTTACTGTACCGTGGCCTGGCAATCATCCCAACCCGCGGATATGCATTGATGCAGGTTGACATTTCCATGGCTGGCGTTCCCTGCTCTGCCCACCCTCCCGGATGATCGGGTTGTCGTTCACTATGTTTACTATGTGGAGATTTCGCGTCTTACTTCTCTGTAAACTTGCATCCCTGGGATTCCATATTTACCTGTTGTACTTTATATCTGTGTATGTGTACATATATTTCTACGTGTGTGATGATATCTATCTACGTATCTGTGTATGCACATAACTACATATGTGGTCAATTTTGCAGAAAGTGGCAGCATACGGCTATGCCGTCTGCTGTGGACCGCGGCGGTTGAGGTGTTGGCGTTCCATGCCCGCTGGCTATTGGGTGTGCAGTGTTTGGGTGGTGCCTATGTTGGAGTCACATTACACGTCCATGCCTGGTACACATTACAGGCGGACATGTTTGTGTGCGTCCATTTCACTGTGTGTGCAGGTAGGGAGGTGTCAGTCCATGGGGCCTACGCTGTCAGAGTATGTGCTATACGTTCCCTCTTTGCCAAGGCATAGGCATATTGGGTAAGCCTCCATCTACCTACTGGGGCTGGCACAGTGTGTTCATGGCGCTGAATGCCCTGTGCCTGTGCTTGCCTTGGCAGTTGTGGCGGGCTTGGTGGCCCTACACCATTATGTCCCTGCAGCAGCTGTTTCCGCAGAATCATATTGTGTAGCATACAACATACTATGAATATGGGCACATGTGCCTGGAGTGTACTGCAGGACTCCATCGGATGTATCCAAGCACCGGAACCGTGATTTCAACATCCCAAACACACGCTCTATGATTATTCTGGTTTGTGTGTGTGCCTCATTATAGCGTTCTTGCATGTGTGTGTGTGCATTTCTGATGGGTGTCATCATCCACGGCTCCAGTGCATAGCCAGCATCCCCCACAAGGTGACCTTGTGTGATGTCCCCCCTGGCGAATACCTGATACAGCTGTGAGGCATGCCAGATATGGGAGTCGTGGTAGCTTCCAGGGCTGCCAGCACACACATCCATGATAATGCCCTGCGCATTGCACATGACCTGGCAATTAATGGAGGGGTATCCCTTGTGGTTTATGTAGCGTCTACCCTGCTCCCCGGGTGGTGACTTAATTTCTATGTGCGTACAGTCTATCGCACCCAGTACCTCTGGTATTGTGCCACATGGTGGAAGTGGCGCATATTGCTAGCCAACTCCTCCTGAGATCTGGGGAAATTTATGTGCTCATGGGCATTAACAGAATACGGCATCCAGGAACTGGTGTAGTACCCTGGATGCTGATGTCTGTGAGATGCCCATTATATCCCGGTTGGCCTTTGAAAGGTACCTGTAGCCAGTATTCGCAAGCTCACACATACCTTTGTGTCCACTGGGATGGGCTCCCCTCTGTTGTCTCTTGTTCTCAGGCGTGGCCGCACAGCTCCAC
This sequence comes from Protopterus annectens, assembly GCF_019279795.1. Lineage (NCBI taxonomy): Eukaryota > Metazoa > Chordata > Ceratodontiformes > Protopteridae > Protopterus > Protopterus annectens. Next base: position 1,709,017,345 of record NC_056726.1, on the reverse strand, counting down.
TATTTGCTGTAACGTGTCCCTGTCCACCCTGTAGCGCCTACTGTCTCCAGGTCTTGCAGCCCCTCGTAGGTCACCTTGGTCTGAACACTCTCCTTCTCCTCTGAGGCCCACGGTAGTTGTCGGCACCCTCCTCCGCAACTCCGTCTGTCTCTGACACATACCGATGCATCACGGCCACGGCGGCACCCAACATATACATATTAAAGTTCCCGTGTGTTTGCACTTCTACGGTGCGGCGTTTGGGAAATCGCTGTGTATTGTGTGCATTCACACTTTATACTGTTGTGCTGTATACCGGTGATGTCATTGGGTGTGTCTGCGCGGCCGTATCTGTGGATTATCTTCCGTGTTTTACCGCTGTAACTGCAACGCTATTGCCTTTAGTGTTACATTACACTTGCCTGCATTGGCTTAGCTTTGCATCTTACCTACTGTTTCTGCCGTTACCTACTATTGCCTGCAGTGCATCCTGCAGGCACATGGCATATGATGCATTTTGTCTGCCGCCGCGTTATGCTACCTCTGTACTTGGCTGTGCTATTTCGGTTCTTTGCTCTTTGCATTTCTGCTACATCCCCCTACTATCTTTGCATTCCTATGCCTCCCTTTCCCGCTTTTATGGGAGTCTGCATGCAGAGTTGTCTGCTGCCGCCGTTTGCCCTTCCTGGATTGATTGGTGTTGATTGCTCATTACGGCTCCAATTACACTGCTTCCGCATTTCCTCATATTCTCCGCATTACCTTCCTATATCCGTGGTTGTTGATGTGGAGGCCGTTCCATGACTGAGTTGGGGAACGTAGTCATCCTCATGCACATGCATCTGTGCGCGCATTATGTACTCTCAGCGCATCTATCTCCTCACACGCCGGTCCTGCTACTGTGATGTGCATTGTACATCCCATGTTTGCTGGCCTCCAATGTGCTTCCTCCTACAGTGGCACACCCCTCTGCGATTGACATGTATTCCGTGTAGGCCACTCTTCGGTGTAATACTGCTGCGCCGTTTACTCCATCCTTACACCGGCGGCGGTTTTGTGATTCACTATTATCTGCCTCATTTGCATGGCATTGACTGCTAATACATGGTTACGGCGCTGAACACTGCCGCCACTCGTTGATAACCCTTGCGCTGGGGTTGAGGCTTTCCATACATACTATGGTGTGTGGTGGATGTGCAGCTGATGTGTATTATACTGCTCTTTTAGGACATTGTCATATTATTTCATTGTTTTGCACCGTCTGTGCACATGTCTGGGGGTTCTGCTGTGGTTTCTGCGTACATACCATTTATGTCATTATTTACATTTTGTGCATGTTTTCTTTGGACCTTCTCGGTGCCTTCGCCATTGGCATATTGCACCTGTATGATACCTGACGCTGACAGCCTTCCGCTACCCCTTGGTCATGTTTGGGTAAATGTAAATCGTTTTTTGGTTTACATTGCCGTGCCCTTACGCTACGCCTGCGCCACTTCGTGGATCGCTATTTGCCTTTATTTGCATGGTGCAATACCGCACACAGTGTGTTTAGCATACCTACGCCGGGGGCGGCGCAGGTCCGGCGCACGCCGGTAGTGCACGTGGGATTGGTTCATACCTGAATCGCTCGGTGGCCATATTTGGCTTTATAACGCCGACGCTATGCGGGCGCCTGGCGCAAGGTTCATGAATCCCGGGGACAGTCTATAAATATTTGCATATAAAATACAGATTTTGATATGGTATTATAGAATACATGAATTTTCAAATTATTTCTTATTTATTTATACGAGTGATATTGATAGATGAATATATGATGTATATTGGGTTGCTGCTTTTTATTCATCAAGGTATCAATTTTTTTAATCAACATATTTTTTGTTATGTATGTATAAAATGTTTCAAAATGATTGGTTGATTGAATTTTCTATTCATTCATTTAGGTATTGTGTCATGTAGCCATGGTTCAAATGTATTTAAGCAGGAAGTCAAGGAAATGTTTTTTAGTTCTTATGAAATCCAAACTTTGTGTTAGAATGAAAGTTGTAAAGTCAAACTCTGAACTGTTTAACTATACCAACTTCATTTTTAATGTCAGTGCTTGGTTTTAATAAAGGAGACTTACAGTGGATATTCCTTTGGTGCTGGTTCCATTTCAAGTGCTCCATTTTCTCTTGTGCATATAATTTTGGTTTATTGGTCCTATCAAATATCCCAGGATGCATCTTGAAGAGCATGAAACATGATTTAGCTAAATATGTATTGTAGATCAGTATGTACATATACCTTTAAGAAGCTTTCCATATGCTTGCACATGTATATAAATACTGAGCATGCGCGAGCCTGACTGCCATTTTGTAGAGAACTGTTAAAATGTAAGCATGCATCTATGTAACGGTCTGTCAGTTAATCAGTTTGTTTATATCTTATGTTGCTGCTGTCCATCCTGATGTGTTTTATATAATAGAGCATATAAACAAACTACCCCACCCTTCTGCCTTGAATCATAACATAGATCAAGAGGCACTCAGTTAATGTTGGAGAAATGTACAGGGATGGATCATTCCTACTTTACATATAACTCACAAAAACAGGTCAATAAATGAATTTCAGGTATCAAAACTTGCTTAAATGATTTCTTGCTCAAAGGATATAAAACAAAGCACTCAAAATGTTAAAAATGAATTCCTAGTTATATGACTAGGTTTCGTGCCCACTGAGTGGCGCAGAGCTACAGTTATCCCAATCCACAAGGGGGGATCCACCTTGGATCCCGGAAACTACCGTCCCATCAGTCTGACAAGCCTTTTTTGCAAGGCCATGGAGTGTATTATCATGGAACTTATAAACAAAGACATTGGCAACCTTCAAACACTGGACCCCACCCAGTTTGGGTTTGTGAAGGGCCAATCTTGTCTCCTGAACCTGATTGACTTCTTTGAATCAGTCTCCAGAGCCATGGACAAGGGTAAGGTGGTCCACACAGCCTATCTAGACCTTGCCAAGGCCTTTGACACCACCCCCCACTTTGGAATCATAGATAAACTTACTAAGTTGGGCATTAATCCCTATGTCACCCAATGGGTTGCTAAATGGCTTACTGATAGAACCCACACTGTAAAAGTAGCTGACTCCAAATCCAGCTCCAGACAAGTGACAAGTGGAGTACCTCAGGGTTCAGTCCTGGGGCCGCTCTTGTTTTGCATCTACTTCTCTGAAGTACAGGTCAACACTAAGGGACTCTGGCTAACAAAGTTTGCAGATGACTGCAAACTGGGAGCCATTATTGAATCCCCAAATGATGTGGATACTCTACAAAGGGCCTTACAGAAACAGATGCTTGGTGCCAGAACCATGGGGTCAAGCTCAATGCCAAGAAATGTATTGTTATCCCTTTGGGAAAACATGTATCCATGAATTACCATAGGTGGCAGTACACTAAACACAGAAAGTGTGATAAGAGACTTAGGGACACAGGTGGACAGTGGTCTCACCTTCGATAACCACATCGCCACAACAGTCAGGAAATCCTTCTATGTGGCACACCTCATCATGAAGGGCTTTTCATCCAGAAAAAAGGAGGTCATTGTCCCACTGTACTCATCCCTCATTAGACCCATTATAGAATACAACGCCCCATTTGGTATGTACCTCTCAAGACATCTGCAACAACTGGAAAGGCCTCAGAAATACCTCACTAAAAGAATCACAGGCCTAAAGCAGATGCCCTCGCTGACCGCCTTAAAAACTCCAGCTATACTCTGTCATATCGTCTACTCAGAGGCGATCTCTGCTTATACAAGGCCATGTCAAACCCAGAGCTGTTGGACATGCTACACTTAAAGAAATCCCAATCCCTCAGAGCTACACGCCCAGGGATCTAAACCTTGTCATCACAATAAACAAAACATGCTGGAGGATAGGTTCCTGACCCAGAGACTCCCCAGACTCTGGAATAGATTGCCCATACATGTCAAGCAGAGTGCCTCTTTGGACCTCTTCAAGAGGAACCTTGACGATTGGATGGGAGAAAATTCACCCCAGGGATCACGTCAGTCGCCCTGCTAGACATGGGTCCAGGAAAGTAAATAATGTGGGAAGAAATAGCCAGGGAATTGTTATGGCTAGGCTTGTATAGGCCCTAGGCTGATAGCCTAGTACCAACCTATGAGCCTATGAACCTATGAAATGTCCGGAACTGTGACATATTGGTGAAAATATTTAAAATAGTTATGAAAATGTTTGAAATAATATCAGAATCACATAAAATTTACAAAATAAGGAAAGCAACTGCATTTTTTCACTATGTACTACTTTTTCTCATTAATTAAAGCTATTGAAGATATTCAAAGTGTACAAAGTGTTCGCAAGTTTGTATTGTATTACCGTACAGTTATTCTGCAAAATACAGCCCTTTCAAAGCAAATTTTGCAAAGTACAGCATTTCAAAGAGATTATTGCACATTTGAATGCTCTTACAAGTACTGGCTGTGTGTGCATGTTTGTATATAATTACAAGGACCATATTTTCGGTCTGTTTGGGCATATTGTGTTGGCATGGCGGATAGATTTTGAAAACCTGGTCTACTTGTCCTTGATAATATTGCAGAGAATTAGAGAGTGAGCAAGACTACGATATTTTCATTCAAACTGCATTTTCAGACAAAGATGCATGTACAAATGCTTTTATTCTGCTTAATTTAACAGGTTCAGAAGCCATAGAAACATAGTGTTCATTTGTATATACACCTGCTGTATTTGCAGTACAGAGGGAATCCATCATATACTTGTACTGGCTGAGTCAAGGGAAGACCCCAAGTACTTAAAATTTAAATTTAGAGAAATGTGTAACCCCCAAAGGAATAGTACAATGGAAAGGCACTTACTGTACACATGGGATAAAAGCCTGGGGAAACTTTTCCAGCTTATATAACTGATTTGAGAAATAAAACTAAAATGCGCAGATTTGGTGATTTAAGAGATGAGTTGATAAAAGACAGACTTGTGTGTGGTATTAAAGATGTTGCTGTGAGAAAGATTTTGCTTCATGACAGTGACTTAACTTTGAATAAGGCCATTGAGATTTGTCAGATATACGACCTCACAGATTGAGATTTGTCAGATATACGACCTCACAGAAAAGCACACAGATATGTTTACAAATGAGAAATGCATGCTTCCATTATCTTCTAGTGCCTAATGTTGATAATATGCAGCACATGGTTAAAAGAAACAGGCCCAAGTACATGGCAGCAACTGTGAAGCCTGTAACAGTCCCTGGAAAACCCCATAGCTTTCTAGCAAATTCCAGAGCATGTGGAGTCTCAGTGAAGCACAAGGGTGAGTCAGCAATCTCAAAGCGTGTGCACTCACCTACCCTCATAGTCACCTGTTGTAATTATGGTGGTAATCTTGAGTCTAAAAGAGTAAAGTGCTTAGCTTTTGGTAAGCAATGTCACAGATGTAAAAAGTAGAACCATCTCCAAAGATTTTGTCAATCAAAAGAGGCACATTCTTTTATTAAAACAGAACATCCCAAAAGACAAGTTGGTGAGTTAGAAAGCTGTGACCCTACTTTTTATGTTGATGGTGTGATGGTGTGTCTCTGCTTAATGAAACTGCCAATGCAGTAGATTTATGGGCAAAGAATGAAGTATTTTGTACTGTTCAGATAAATGGAAGTCCCATAGAGCTCAAAGTTGACACAGGTTCAAAGAGCATTGTTATGTCAGCAGAAATATTTGCTAGAGTATGTGCTGGTGAGAAGCTTGATTTTGCAAAGTGTGCAAAGCTTGTTGCTTATAGTGATGAAGAAATTCAAACCGAAGGTTCAGTAGTGCTTTCATGTTACTGTGCTGGGAAAAGGTATGACTTGCAATTTTATGTGGTCAAAAGGCACGTATAGTCATTATCAGGCCTCAGACGCAGTTTGAAAATGGAACTGCTTTCATTTAATAAGGAAATCCACCATATAAGCTTAAAAGACCACTATTCTAATTTTACTCAGTCTCCTTTCTCTACCTATGCTGATATTTTCAAAGACAAACTAGGCAAACTCCCAGTTGTGTACTGCATGAAGTTAGACTCAAGAGTCAGCCCTGTTATCAGGCCAGCCTGGAAAGTTCCAGTAGCTATGCAGAACAGAGTCAAAGCAAAGCTAGATAAAATAATGCAGCAAGATGTGATTTCTCCAGTTGATGAACCAACTGAATGGGTATCTTCCATGGTCATAGCTCATAATAAAAGATAAGATGATATCAGAATATGTATTGATCCATGAAATTTAAACAAAGCACTGAAAATATCTCATCATCCAATGTGTACAGTTGAAGAAGTTACTCCTCTTATGCCAAATGCCACTGTTTTTTCTGTCATAGATGCAAAGAGTTCATTTTGGCAAATTTTGCTTGACTGAAAATCTTCAGTGCTAACTACTTTCAATACTTCTTTTGGTAGGTACAGATTTTTGAGAATGCCATTTGGGATAAATTCTGCCAGTGAAGTCTTCCAGTGTGCCACAGAACAATTTTTTTCTGGTTATCTGTGTGCTATTATAGTAGATGATATTCTAGCTGGAGGCAGTGGTGAAGTCGAACATGACAGAAACCTCAAAAAAGTTCTGGAAAGAGCATGTGCAGTGAATCTTAAGCTGAATCCTCAGAAGTGCAAATGCAGGCTATGAGAAGTTACTTATGGTGGTCATTTGTTTACCGGTTCAGGCTTATGACCAGATCATTCCAAGCAACAGCAATTCTTGAGATGCCAGCTCCAGATAATGTTCAAGCCCTACAATGGTTTCTTGGCATGGTTAACTACCTAGGCAAGTTTATTCCAGACTTGAGCAAACTTTTAGCACTGCTCAGAGAGCTGACACATAATGAGGTATGTTGGTCATGGTTAGAACAACACCAGAGAGAATTTGATGTCCTAAAACAGAAAATTGCTAGTCCACCAATTCTCAGATACTATAGAAAAAAATGGTGGCGTATTGAAACGCTGTACACCAATGAATCCAGGAAACCAACTGCTGAAAAACCGCTAGAATGTTAATAGTGCTGGCTGCAAATAGTAAATCCACGGATCACTACGATAATTACAGCAAAAGTTTATTCCACAATTAACATGAGGTTAAGCGCTTTCACACACCAACAAACGTGTGCTTCATCAGAACAATGCTACATGATTACATCAAACTTTAAATATACATTTTGGCGCCAACTTTGCTTAGCGCATTTAAAGCTACAGTGCTTGATAATAACTAATAACTGATTTTACAATGCATATACTGTTTGAAAAATGTACTGTTTGAAATGTGTAAATAATGCCCAATGCATTCCATAAAGCTAATAACCTAATAATAATAATAAGTGAACTTTGTTCTTGCCTATAACCTTTTTACTAATCTAAAATATCTATACTATACTATAATATATAAATATGTTAAAAACTACTAATATTGAACATTGAATTAAAAACTACTTATTTAAAAATTAATCAATATACAGATAATTGACCAAACACTGAATATAGAAGTGTACCACTTTTCATAATTTTTCATATTTCATAATACCATCTCAACCTGTCTTGTGCATTAATAATATTGAAAGTGTTAAAAATGTGAAAAAATGTTAAAAAATATTAAAAATTAAAAGTAAGTAGGCCTGTTTATATCTTGAAATGACCAATAACTAATGTTATGAGCATGAGTTCAGATTTTGTATTTTAGAGACAGTTAAACCAAATCCCAGGGGAGGTAATATTAAGGGACATCTGTCATTCAGGGAATGTTTTTGGCAGATATTGACCGATGCAACCACACCCCCGGGAATTAATGATTCTATTTCAGTTAAACCTATACTTGCTGTATGAGTACTTTATGCAACCATTATTAACTTTATTATTCTATGAGAGCAAGTACATTCAACCAACAATAGTTATGGGTCATTTTAAGATACAAACAGGCCCATTTATTTTTAATATTTTTATATATTTTTTATATTTTTAACACTTTCAATATTATTAATGCACAAGTCCGGTTGAGATGGTATTATGAAATATTATGAAAAATTATGAAAAGTGGTACACTTCTATATTCAGTGTTTGGTCAATTATCCGTATATTGATTAATTTTCTAATAAGTAGTTTTTATTCAATTTTTAATATTAGTAGTTTTTAATTTATTAATTATTATAAACATATTTATATATTATAGTATAGTATAGATATTTTAGATTAGAAAAAGGTTATAGGCAAGAACGAAGTTCACTATTATTATTATTATTAGGTTATTAGCTTTATGGAATGTATTGGGCATTATTTACACATTTCAAACAGTACATTTTTCAAACAGTATATGCATTGAAAAATCAGTTTTTAGTTATTATTAAGCACTGTAGCTTTAAATGCGCTAAGGAAAGTTGGCGCCAAAACGTATATTTAAAGTTTGGTGTAATCATTTAGCATTGTTCTGATGAAGCACACGTTTGTTGGTGTGTGAAAGCGCTTAACCTCATGTTATTTGTGGAATAAACTTTTGCTTTAATTATCGTAGTGATCCGTCGATTTACTATCTGCAGCCAGCACTATTAACAATCTAGCGTTTTTTTCAGCAGTTGGTTTCCTGGATTCATTGGCGTACAGCGTTTCAATACGCCACCATTTTTTTCTATAATTCTCAGATACTATGATGTTCACAAACCAGTTACTCTTTCTTGTGATACTTTGAAATATGGTCTTGGTGCAGTCATTCTTCAAGAGGGTAGAGCAGTAGCCTATGCATCCAGAACTCTAACCCAAACTGAAATGTAGTATGCTCAGATAGAGAAAGAGCTCTTGGCAATTGTGTTTGCATTTTTGAAATTCCATGATTATATTTATGGTTGATCTACTATCCAGATTGAAACTGATCCCCAACCTGTAGTCACTATTTTGAGAAAGCCTGTGCGTACAGGTCCTGCAAGATAACAATGCATGATGCTGAACTTGCAAAAGTATAATTGTCTACACAAAATGCAAACTTCTTTATCTTGCTGATACTTTGTCCAGATCTCTCAGAAATACCACTGAACAGCAGGAAAATTAGAAACTTCATTTTGAAGTCATGGAAATGAGAAATTTTCTTCCACACATCTTGATGAGCTTAGAAGTCACACAGCCTCAGATCCAGTTCTTCCAAAGCACAACCACTTTATCAGTCAAGAATTGTCATCAAAGCACTTTTGTTTACCAGTAGACCTGCAATCTTATTTTCCTTACAGAGATGAGATTTTGTTTGACAATGTCATCATCATGAAAGGTCCAAAAGTGATTGTTCCAAAATCTTTTCAGCAAGAGTATATTACCATCTTGCATCATGGCCACTCAGGAACTGATTCTACCAAAAGAAGAGTGAGAGGACTAGTGTTTTGGCCTTCTATGTCAAAGGCTATTGAGAGGGTACTTTCATCTTGTTCTCTATGTAATAGTACTGAGCCACATCAGCAGAAAGAACCACTTCAGCTTAACTAGATTCCTGAACTACCTTGCTTGACAGTAGCTACAGAAATTTTCTAATGGAATTGCCAACATTACTTGGTGTTAGTAGACTCTTATTCAAATTGGTTCTAGATTGACCTACGTCCTAATCTAGCATCCAATACTGTCATTATAAGTTAAAGCACCGTTTTCCAGCCATGGTAGTCCACACAGTTATTTCTGACAATGGTATACAGTTTACAAGCCAGCAGTTCAAAAGATTTGATGGAGAGTCGGGATTTATTCATGTTATGAGTACCCCTGATTACCCACAGTCAAATGGTTTGGCAGAACATGCAGTTCAAAAGTGGGAAACAATTATTAGAGAAGTTGAAACGAGACAACATAAATGTTTTTCTGAATCTCCTGAATCTCAGAAATGTTCCTTTTGATAAACATTGTAGTTCACCTGCACAAAAGCTTTTGTCAAGACAAACCAGAGCCACACTACAAATTAATAGCAATCTGTTGGTATCCTGTGCTAAGAACAACAAAGTAGTGATACCTCAACTCATAAAAAGGCTTTTGTTCCAGAAATCCTATTATGATTAGTCCAACAAACAGCTCAATCCATTACAAGAAGGGGAGCTAGTGAGGATGCAGATGTCTAAAGGTTTTGATCAGATTGGAGTCATAAAGAGTTTATGCCCAGAGTGGAGATTATGCATTGTGGAATCACAAGGAGTAAAAATTAGGCAGAATTGGAAATGTTTGGTCCCAGTGTCCAAGCCTGTATTGTAGTATCATACCTGCGAGAAAGACTCTAGATCTTAGAGTGAGTTATCCAGTGTTCCATTTCCAGAGGACATTCAAGTAAATATCCCTTTTCCTGAGAAGAATTCGAAAACTAATGAAACAGTTTGTTCACCAACAACTGTCCATGTTACTAAACCCAGTTCTAATTGCTATATCACTAGATCAGGTTGCATTTCCAGACCATGTTCCAGATATACGGCAACTTGGACATGAATGTTGTGTTTATTTCTTAGTGTCTATATAATTGCATGTCTTTTTCAAATGTCACTTTATTGCAGACAATTCATTAAAGAGGAAGGATGTAGATCAGTATGCATGTATACCTTTAAGAAGCTTTCCATGGGCTTGCACATGTGTATAAATACTGACTGCCATTTTGTAGAGAGCTGTTGAGATGTAAGCATACATGTATGTAATGATCTGTCAGTTAATCAGTTTGTTTATATTTTATGTTGTTGCTATCCATCCTGATGGGTTTCTATATAATAAAGTATATAAATGAACTACCCTGTCTGTTCATCTTGAATCATAACATAGGATGAGCAACAATTACCAACCCTTCAACCTTAGCCTAAATACAAGTTTTGTATTAAGTGAATGGAAAACAGGAACAGTTATTCCCCAGCTTAAGTGAGGACCTTTTACAGATACAGACAATTACAGATCCATAAGTTTGACCAGCCTCATATGCAAAGCCATGGAAAGAATTATAGTGGAATTAATCAATAAGGATATAGGAAACCTCCAAACACTCGACCCATCTCAGGTTGGACTCTTCAAAGACAGGTCATGCTTAGTCAAACTGATGGAATTTTTTGAAAAAGTCACCAAAGCAACGGATGAAGGCAAACTTATATACATTGCCTATCTTGACATGGCCTTGGCTTTTGACACAATCCTCCACCCAGGCATAGTAGCAGAACTTAATAAACTGGGAATAAACCCATTCATCATCTACTGGATTGCCAACTGGTTCACAAATAGGACACAGGTACTCAAAATAGGGGAAGCTTATCTTCACAAAAATACAGTCCCCAGTGAAGTTCCTCAGGTTCGGTGCTGGGACCTCTTCTTTTTGACATCTACTTACCAGAAGTAAAAAAACAATACTGAAGGACTCTGCCTAAATAAGTTTACAGACGACTGCAAGCTAGGAGCAGTGATCAATCCCCAGAAGACTCAACCATCCTGCAGGAAGGCTTGTCCCAAACAAATAATTGGTGCCAGACTCATGGACTAAAGCTAAATGCTAAAAAATGCATTACCATCTCCTTTGGAAAGTTGACTTCCCTGTGGAACTACCACATTAGAGAATATAAGCAGTCCAACAATCCGACCACCACATGGAGGGATGCAAAAGAAGTTTAATGAGGTAAGCACTTTCACTGCAACTTTAGCTTCATCAGACCACTGATAAAAAGTGCCAAAGAGCTATTTAAACAAATAGTGATGTCAGAAAGCATTAACAAATCAACATTCACATAAAACACAGCCTCTTAAACATACATTGCTATAAAATTCATTACTATAAAATCCAGTACTAAAACCTAAAACCTTTCAACTCACAAGCATAAAAACATTTAGATAAAAAATTTTTAGATTAAAAAAAAAAATATATATATATATATATATATATATATATATATATATATATATTCAATAAAATATTAAAATAAATGAGACAGCTTCCTAGTCCTTAATAAGGACTTCAAAGACACTTTGCCATTTGAGCCAGGAAAAGTGTCAGCTTTAAACTGAATTATCCAATGTAACTCTGCACATTCTGTTCTAGATTTAAAATTCCCCCTCTTATATTAATAGGCATAGCCGCTAAAACTGTAAACTTAAACTTATGTCCTGGACCTTTTTCAACAACACGTTTTGCTAACACACTACATTCATCCAGTTTCCTAATATATAAATTACATGTTCAAGTATCCTCTCCTTGAGACTACGATTTGTTTTATCAACATACTAGACTTGACAGAGACAGCATTCAGCATAATAGATCACATGTTCAGTTTTACAGTCTGCATAAAAAATACGTTAGACTTGACAGAGACAGCA